>NW_021319798.1:148751-175008 GCF_001605985.2 Dendrobium catenatum | reverse complement strand
ATTTAATCCCCTAAATTATCCCAAAAAAAAAAAAAAAATTTTAAATAATATGTTTACAAAGTCCTCACACTCTTCAAATTTCTCACTCAATTCAACTCTCTTTTGCTGATGAATAATATATAAAATCAGAAGGTTTATAATTTAAATTTATAATATAAAAGATTAAAATTTATTATTGATAGAACCATGTGCCAATTTTTTTTATGATATTAAAAAATATAATAAATAAATAAATAATTAAATAAACATAAACTAAAAAATAGCAAAATTATTGCCTCTTTAAAACATATGAAGATTAAGTTGAGGTTTGAAAAATAAAAATGAGTAAAAAAAAAAAAATCCCGAACAAGCCCGTAGAGGCAATCTTGACCGTCCAGTCGATTTGGCCTTTTCATCCCCTTCGTTCCCCCAGTACTATATGACATATCATCCCTAGATCCACTAGGGTTTCTCCGTGCTACCGATTCTTCGCGCTGTTGCTCCGTCGACCGAGGTTCCCAGCAAACATGGTGAAGGGCAGGCAAGGCGAGCGCGTCAGGTCAGTTAAATGCCGTGGAGAAACCTAACCCTAATTTGATTTACTCTTTCTGTTCTTATGCATCATCTTGCTCCCTGGTTCTAATCCCTTTCTTCCGTTTCAGATTGTACGTTCGCGGCACGATACTTGGCTACAAGAGGCAAGGATTATGTATTCCAGATTAATAGATTAGGTTTATGAGCTTCTGGTTGAATTTCTCTGGCTGTGGATCATAATGTTTTGTTGATGACAGGTCGAAGTCAAACCAATATGAGAATACGTCGCTTGTGCAGATCGAGGGCGTGAATACCAAAGAAGAGGTGGGATGGTATGCTGGTAAGAGGATGGCGTATATCTACAAAGCTAAGACGAAGAAGAACGGCACGAATTATCGCTGTATTTGGGGGAAAGTTACCCGCCCTCACGGTAACAGTGGCGTCGTCAGGGCTAAGTTTAAGACCAACTTGCCTCCTCAGTCCATGGTTAGAATTGCTGTTGATATGGCGTTCTTTTGGTTTGCATTGGGATCAGGCAAACATTTGTAAACTCGCATGTTTATCTGAGATGTTTTTTTTTTCAATTTTTTATGCAGGGTCGTAAAGTCAGGGTCTTCATGTACCCGAGCAACATTTGAGGTGAGCCGATTATTTCCTGTGTTCCGAACGTTTAATATGTTTTTACCATGTAATCCGTGATCATTAACTTGTTGAATGCTTTTCTTATTGAATTTGTTGCAATTAGTTTTTTTAGTTGCAATTGTTTTTTTTTGTTTCATTTAACTTGTCCTTTTTTATCTTATGGATCTTCATAAGTTTGTATCAAAGTATTCGTGTCATGATTATTCGACAAGTTATACACTGATTGTTGACTATTTAACACAACCCTCTATTTTTCTCATCCAGGACTTGGGACCTACCAATGACATTGTTAGAAAATATTAGAAATGACTTTTCTTTATTAGATCAAAATGACAATTTGACTCTTAGCATGACACAATGGGGAAACATGATTCATGTAGCTGACCCCATGTAGTGGGATAAAGGCTTGATGATGATGTTGTTGTTGATCTGCATAAGTTTGTGTGGATTGTTGTTACCATGAACTTGAAGCTACACAACTGGGTCAGTATGTAAAAGTTATTAATAGTCTCATGGATTTTAAGGTGTGCATTCACATATTATCATCTTGTATATAAATTACAATATGGTAATTGATTTGTGATTTATTTGATTGAAAAAGGGATTTGTAGGAATAAATTTTTTTTTTGTGCAACATATTCAAAACAATCCAATATTTCCTTTCCTGTGTGCTTCAAATGTTAGGATACTGGTACCAAATGTTGAATTTCTCTTTGTTTGGAGGGGATTTTTCTTCTATCTTATTACCATGATATGGAATGAATAGTTTGAACTACTTTCTTACATAATTATTACATAATTTAAGTAAAATTTAAATATTTATTGCATTGTCTGGGTCAATCTCAGTTAAATTTCATTTGAATGTTTAAACCTTGAACCTTTCCTTTTTCCAGCTCAGTATCCGATTTGACTTTTAGAACCTTGTTTACGACAGTGGATAGCTACAACTCTTTATTTGTTTCCTTGTTTTCTTTGTAGCCAGAATGTACTCTTGCGGCGAAAAAATTTGTCGATATAGTTTTCTTTAGATGATCAAAAGCTAATAGGCTCAATCGCTTTGTTATGGTAGTGTACTACTAGTTATGTATTTATACTTTCCTGCGGAATCCATTTAGGGTTAAAACATTTTGTTACAATAATTATTGTGAGATTTTACCTGTTTTGTAGCTAACCAGTGAAGGTTAATGCATTCCATTGCAACAATTAATGTAGGATTTAAACATTGGATTTTAGTCAATGCTGAATTTTGTTGTTTGTAGGTTGGCTAGATTTCAAGTTTCTATTTCATGTGATTTTATGTGTCGTTATCAATGGATATAACTTTAAAGGGGTTTTAATTTCTTTATGAATGTGTCTCTGAGCATGTAAAAGAGGATCTAATTTCTTACGTTTTTTTTTAATAATTTGATTCAATAGATGTTAGGTGGGATGGAATTTTTATCTACCCTTATAACTTTTTTGAGAAAGTTCTCTCTTTATATCAATACAATGCTTGGTTTTTCTTTGATGATTCATATTTTTCTTGTTCTCACGCACTAATATCTAGTAATTTGCATGCTTCTCTGATTGATTTTGATTGAATTTGGTAAGATGTAGCTTTTGATTTTGGCATGACTCAATTAAACATATGATTTTATCTCATTTGAATTGATATGCATCATTTTTAATAGCCAATTATTGAAGTATCCATTGTAGTGGTAATCTGCAGGTTTCATTGAAGGGAATGAGCATTTGTTTGAATTAAGGGGTTGCAAATTTTAAATTTGAGAGGTTGCACTTTCTTTTAAGCATCACATTGCAAATCTGCAATAAGAAGCCTTGTACTTGATACTGTTTTTTCATTAGTTTTGGAATGAAAATTTGAGAATGCACTTTATGTTGATTAGTTTAAGGCATAATGACTGAGTCAATCAACAAAAAATAAAAGAAAAAGAAATGATGCAATCTATATTTAATTGGGTAAACTATTGTTCTTGATAATTACAACATGTCTATCATGATTTATAGTTATAGGTATATTCTTATATTTTGATTGGAGTTATAATCTTAGGGAATTTTTCACTTTGAAATGAGTACTTGGAATATTTCTTTAAATGTTAAATCTACATGTTTTGAAATGAAACATAAACCTAAAGAATAATATTTTTTATTTATTGAATGTATGGACCATCTGCATGATAATATAAGAATTGTAAGCAAGTTGACGATGACATCTTTGAATTTTAAGCAAGTTTTGAATGTCTTGTAGCCAAACATCATGTCTTGGATATTTATGTTATCATTATCTATGTCATTAGGTCTTAGGAAAGACATTAATGATAAATTGAAATATAATTCTCCAAAAACACTACTTGAAATTTAATATAGAGTTTTGGATTTCGAGGAATATCATAACTATTCTTTTATTAGTGATATTTTTAAGGAAAAATAATTTTCATCTTATCTAAAGCATGTCAAACCCAGATTAACTCAAGAATTATATGCGGTTGAATTTGACCTAATTGAAGAGAACACGGTTCATGAATATTTTTTTGTTGATAAACTATATGTTAAAGAAGATTTGCGGCTATAGTATGAATCAAAATCTTATTTTTCACTTACATTAGAACATGTTAAACTTGAACTTATATGTGAACTAGTGATAGAATTTAAGTTTGAAATCATATGTCAACCATAATTTATAATAGAAAATGAATATATTAGTGATTGTAAACAGAATAAATTTGTATAGGTTGAAGTTGATGAATCAATTGAGCAATTTGACAAAATAATTCTTGAGACAATTTATGTTGATATTGTTCTTATGATGTATGATTAAATTAAAAGTATTTTTACTTTTGATTCTTAGTCATCTAATCTACAAATTCATGAAAAGAACCAAACGGAGAGATTAAAGCTATCACCCTATCAAAATATTCATGGTGATTGTCTTTATAAAAAAAAAAAGAATATCTATCTATTGAAATAAAAAATGTAGAATTCATCACAGCTAATATTAAGCCATTTGGATTAGTTTTCTTTATATAGATTGTTGGTTCATATGATATGTTCATCACGTTTGTGTGGTTTACCAGCTATCAAGAGAAAATTATGTAGCCTAATAAACATCACTTTTAAGTTTTATTCATCATTTTTCTCATTTAGGAGGTAGTTGTTTGCTCATTAGTAATAATAAAAAAATATTATTTTTTTAGCATTTTTCACTCATTGCTTCACATCATATTGCATCATTTATTGAGCATTTGCATGATTTGTGTGAACTTTTTTGTAGTAAACATTCTATTAATGATGAAAATTTAAGTTTATTGAAAATGTTAATTGGAGATAAATGAAATTCAAACTAAAATATAATGTAGATTTTGTTTAGGATTCCTCGAAAAAATAATTGTTGGAAAAATGTGGGCCATATAAAGTCATACATTGGGATGAATTTTAACAAGTGTTGGTATTATTCTGATTTTATTATACCATACATATAATTTTAGTTAATATGATGTTAATAATTGTTATTTAATGTTTTTAGAAGCTAAGATGACATCTATGATATATTTAATAATTTAAACCTATAATATAGATAATAGACATATAAATAAGGATGCAGTTCAAAGTTAAGGTTTGGTGGTTAAAATGAAGAAGTGCCTCAACAATTATATGATAAGAGGATATTATGTATGTTTAGAGGTAAATTTTATAACCACAATATGGTCGACGAAGTATGGATCTGAATATTGGCCTATAATAATGGTAGTGTGATATCTAAGTTGAGTGGCAGAAATTTGAATGTTATGATTTTTGTGTGTGATAAAATTATGACAGATTAAATTAATGAATGATTATATTAGAGAAAATGTTCGAGTGACATCTATTGAAAACAAATTGAATAAAAACATACTTGGGATTTTGGCTTGTACAATGAGTGATAGAAAATGCACTGATTAAATGAATCTCTAACATTTGTGTCTGAGATTAAGAAGGAAAATTGAAAAATCTATGGTTATATTACATGCTCAACGAGAACGAATGAAAAAATTGAGAATTCATAAGGCCAATCCTAAATATATAGGTTAAGGATAACATTAATGATGCAAATAAGTTAGAAATATCATAATAAAATTGGCATTATTTAAGTTTTAATTAATGTTATTTGGCTTCATATCATAAAGTGTTAACCAATGCTTCGGTTTTTTATATTTTAACACCACCTCCTTTGAAATTCATACCCAACATAATCTATAAGATTCTTATATTTTCATGCTAATGTTATTTTCTTGAAATTATTATTTGAGATCCACTACTATTGATAGATGTTGGACTCATGCATTAACTTTCATTCTAATCTTGTTTTCTGAAACTACTATTGTTGTAGCTATTAGCATCTCTATTATTGATGTGAACACTAAGAGACTTGTGCATTGATGCAAAAAAGTTTGCATGTTTTAACACATGAATTATTCTCCAGGAGACAGAATAACTATGCACAAATCTAAACCCTTAAAAGTATGAAATGAATCATTTCAACGTATCTGAATTCTTTCAATTCGGGTATATAGATTCCAATTGCTCTTGTTATTGTTTGAGATTGTTTTTTGTGGTGCTTTGCCACATTTTATTGTTGTGTAACAGTAGATTATGGAGGCTTAGGTGGATCCATTATCGAATTTTTAATTTGGTTGCCTGTTATAGACTTATAGCACCATCTTACAAAGTTTGCAATAATTGTCAGCGAGGAAGTTGCAATGATATGCGATTTCGTCTCTTACAAGTTTCAATTCCTTGGTGATATGGCTCATGTTTAACGAGTCTTTTGATGAATCATCTTTTGTTTGGTTAAAGTCAAATTTGCTTTAATTCACTTTACATGCGTTTTAATTATATTATAGTATTTCCTTAGTACATACTGTTTAGATCAAGTGGCGGTTAAACTAGTGATCTTTTGAACCATTTGGCTAAGATTTTTAATACTTTCTAATTTTTTTTTTTGGTTTATCTATATTTTTTTTAATATAGGCTGGATTTAATTCATCTATTACCCTGATCTTATTATATTCCTGAGCCTCTTGGCTAAGAGGCCCTAGAAGCTAAATTGGATACACAGTTCTCTGTCAGGTTGATGTTAGTATTAGGAAATATCCAGACTGATCTGGTTAAGTTGGTAGGTCAGGTTAGATCAGGTTGATTTGAGAATTCTGACCGGGAATCAAACCCAAAACAAATGTGGGTTGAGCGGGCTCTTAGGTTTGGGACTCGGTCAACTTCTATATAGATTTAATACGGGTTGGGTTTGTAAGTCCATTCAGTCCCACTTTGGTGCTTTGTTTCTTGTGACATGCAGAGCATGCATCTCTATGCGTAGAGCTGTTGACTACAGGAGCACACGTAGAGAGCGGTTGATCACAGAGTACATTGATGTGGACACTATTTAATTAGAGTATAAAGTTGTATATATATTGATGTGTACTTGATATGGTTGCATCATAGGAGTAGTAGCTGTGAACACCTAACTGAGTATGCAATTATGGACTCTTGATGTTTGCACTGAGAGTTAGATGCAATGTAGCTCATCTTGATCAGTTGGTTGGGAGCTTTTGCTACCAATCAAGAGATTTTGAGTTTGAAATTTACGTATATGTTGTGCTTGAGTTTATCTTAATCGGCCTAAATGAAAAAAAAGAGAGTTATTTACATAGTCCGTGCTTAATAATTAATGCTTGTTCATAAATAAAGGTTTTTTTGGGACTACTTTTTTTACTGCGTCTTAAAGCATCTTTGTACTAAAAATATGTTTTAAGAAGCAGTAAAAAAGACATCACAAATGAAGTCTAACTATCTTAATAAGTATTTACTATGTTTTAACAAATAGTAGACATTTGAATTAATGGAATGCTGCAGCTCCATTGTTTTTGTGGCACAATTCAATGTGTTACCCTTTTTGCTTACACGAGTTTTTAAAAATGAACTCTCAAATTTGCGGGTGATAGGGGTGCGATAGTGCCTTTTGTTAGGATTAGTTATTCTGTGTGGACGTCGAATGCCGTCTGGAGACAAATCAGAATGCACCACGTCACCCCTATGCTAGGTACCGCCACTCGGTACTGTTGACGCGGTGCATTCTGGTTGATCTCCGGACGGCGTTCTGCATCCGGTCTCCACAGAAAACAGAAAAATTTCTCCTTTGTTAGCAGCCTGTGTGAACAGAACTCATTAAGAATTTAAGTGTAAGTTGAATATTTCATTTTGCTTTGTTTTGAATGATATGAATGTATGAAAACTTGCATGACATTTGTATGATTGAGGTATGCATTTTTCTTTTGTAAATACATAGTTTCAGTCAAACTAAATTGCCCCTTTTTTTTATTTTCAGGGGGCATTCACGCTGCTGCGTTGCTGATGCGGTCTACATGGATTTAGTTAATAGCTGATCTCAACCTTTAGCATTTGATTCATAGTTTTGGTCTTTGTTTTCGAACGCTATGCAGTTTACTTTCTTGGTATGGAAGGGCGATTCAGTTATGCTTT
Organism: Dendrobium catenatum; assembly: GCF_001605985.2. Taxonomy (NCBI): domain Eukaryota; kingdom Viridiplantae; phylum Streptophyta; class Magnoliopsida; order Asparagales; family Orchidaceae; genus Dendrobium; species Dendrobium catenatum. The sequence goes on along the minus strand of NW_021319798.1, from coordinate 167,337 downwards.
AAAGTTAAATGAAATGTTATTTATGGTACCCATTTAAATTTTATGTGCTATGAATTTTCATTATATCAACATTTTTTTTTTTGTATGGTCCTTCTTAGAAAGGCCAATGTGGACCCAATGATTTTAAGGAAAGAATATTGGGGTGTCAAAATGGATTTTAGGGTTGGGTTCGGGTTTAACGTAGAATTAACATGGCTCTCACTTGTCTGACCTAAACTTGACATGATTAGTTAAATGGGTTAGAAGTTTGCACCCAAATTCAACCCAACTGCAACCTGATCAGCACGATTCGACATGCTAGTCTGAGTGCTAGCGGTCCTGTTGCGTGAGCGCTACACACGAGCACAGATGATAGGGCGAAGGGATGAGTGCGATGGATGATAGGACGATTGTGTTTTGGGTTGAGCTTAACTCAGACTCGAAAATACACTCGAGTTAAAATATAAAACTCGAATATGATTTGTTTTTCAAACATGTTAACACATACTCATAATTTTTGGGTTAGCTTCGCCGTGTCGAATATTGACATTCCTATGTTAGAATATAAAACTCTTAACCGGGAAAATTTTGGGTTGGGTTTGAGTAGGGGTTCCAATTATTGCCATGACTTGGTCTTGTCCGGTCACCGGAATCACAATGGCAGCTTAAAATGGGATTGCAAGAGGGTTTGTGGGTCGGGTTGGGTCAACCTGATAATCTGCACGGGTCGAGTTTGTTTGTGCCATGCAGGTTAGGTTTGGGTTGACCCGGTTAGATATGGGTCAGGTCAAGTTGGATTCAAATCCGACCCTTCTTGACACCCCTAAGTTTGAGTTTGTTTGTGCATTAACATCCCTAGGAAAAAAAATAGCTAAACATTTAAATTCAATGTAAAAGTTATAATATAGAATTTTGATTGGTTCAATAAATTATTTTAAACTCAAAATAAATCAATCAGTTTTTGCTCAATTATTTTGAAATTCCGGTGAATTTCAAACTTATATATCGATAATTTGGTCTGTTGAAGCTGATCTGCTCAAATTTTCCAATTTCCAGCAAATTTCAAACGTTTATTGACTTCAATCATGTACTGATAATCACGGCTATTAAATAAAAATTGCATTTTTTAAAGTTCAGATCAGCCGTAGCCTTAGGTTAATATAGATGTTAAATATTTAAATAAAATACAAAAATTTAACTGAAATTAATAATTACTTGTTAAAGGATTTTTGTAAGATATATTTTTAAATTAATCGAATCACTCATAATAAAATTTTATTTTTTATTAATATTATTATACATTAATTATAAATAATTACAAATAACAAAATATTAATTAAATCATTATATACTAATAAAATATTAGAATTTTCGAATAGTTATGTTTCAAATAACATTTAATGAACAGATCAAAGTTCAACCAAAATGGCATATCTCACCTTTAAAGAGTTTCATTTTCATAAACAAAAAATACATCCAAATATCTTAATACAAATTATATGAAACTATATTTAAAAATTACCACTTTTACTTTTAAATTAATGCAATAAAAACTTTTACAAACATACAATAAATTCAATAAACTTCAAATCTATTTACACATTTTTTTCTTTCTTTTTCAGCAGGCAAATAATTCAAGGAGCAAACAAGCTCTCAGGTAACCTTGCAGTGTTGCTTCTTAAATTCTTGTTCAACCAGTTGGCAAAGGCAAGATATCATCTTTGACACAAAAAAACCTCAACAATTTGGGAATTTTAGAAATTACATTAATTAAAAATTTGATATAACTCTAAAAACAACGAGAAATTATTCTGTACAAAGACATAACTTTTCATCCGAACTCCAATAAAACGAAATCATATTGCTCGTACACGCCCTATTTATAACTCGTACGCAAGGTGTGTGCAAGCCACATGACTTCATTTCATTAGAGTCCTGACACGAATTACGTATGAACTCCGCACAAAATAATTTCTCCAAAACAAAAGCCTCTATACACCCACCAACCCAACCAGCCAGGTTAAACCATCAAAGAAGCCTTAGCCTCAAAAACACATTCAACCCTCCCTCTCTCCTACAACAACCTTACACTAACTCTTCCTCCTCCATTTCCTGAGAAAAAGATCAAAATAATCCCTAAATTATTCCTAAAGAGTCATTTAGTTCCACACTCTAATTTATTCAATTTAGTCCCCCATATTTAAGAAATCTGGTAACTAAACTAAACAAATTAAGTAATTGAAACTGAAACAACCCACACAGAAAAAACCCAGGAACTATTTTAACAATTTTCTCTTCTTCTTATTAAAAAACTTCAGAACAGAACGTAATAAACGTTACTGGGCTTACTTCAACAACTGCACAACGATGATGCTTATATTATCTCTGCTGCCTTGCGACATAGCAAGCTCGGCCAGTAGATGAGCTGCTTCAGCAGCTGATTGCCCGCTCACCATATGAGGAAAAAGCTTCGCGGCCTGTCCAGACAAGCACTGTCTTGTAATTCTGCAGGCTACTTCGCTGGAGATAACGTCCCATAAGCCATCGCTTGCGAGTATGAGGAACTCGTCCTTCTCGTTCCGCTCTGTCATTGTTATCTCCGGTTCAGCTGTCACATAGGGCTTCAGGTAATAGTCCCCTGCAGCAATATAATCATCAATTCATCATCTTGCTTAAGGATGTATGGAGTTGATAGCTGAAAAGCCGTTTTAAGAAGCAGTAAGAAAGCTGTCCCAAACGAAGCCTAAAGCTTATGAAATAGTTGAGAAAACATTTATAGTAGATTATGAACGAGTAAAAAAAGATTTTCTTATTGCTTTTTAAAATTATTTTTTTTTAGCTTAAAAAAATGTTGAGTTAGAAATTTTTGTATAGAAAGCTGGTTTAAAAAGCAGTAAGAAAGCTGTCTATCCCAAACGAAGCATTAGACTAGAGAACCAACCGTGAGCATGCTCATCCGGAACTAAATTCCTCGACAAATGGACTTCAACAATGTTTTCAACCTGAATTCAAAATTAGTTGGCCTGGCCCGACCCAACGAGTCAGTACAGTACTGACTCGATAAAGTGAACTAAATGACCAGGTCTGGCTGATCTTCAGAATTGGGCTCCAGATCTAGAATGCAAATTGAATTGCCTGGGGTTTGAGCCTACTGTAACAAAGCCAACCTGGGTCTAGTTTAATTCGAGAGTATATATTCATAGCTTTATCTTTAATGTTTATTTACAATGTAATTCATTAGTAATTCAGTTTACCTAGAAAATGTGAATATATATTCATTAAAAGTTCTCTGCTCCATCCTAAATTCCTAATGAAAAGTTAAATAGGAAGAAAATTATATTGGGTCAACATTATTACTCCCATGTCCTTCTAAAATGAAAAAAAAAAAAATTCTTATCAACCTAATAATAATAAAATTCACTGGATCCCTCAACCAAAAAGGAATGGTGAAAGCTCAGTTCATTTCAAATCTTCTACCTATTTTAATTTCTGTCCTTCTCATTTCCCTTTCAAGTTTTACCAAATAGGGTATTGACTCTTGAGATTCGAAGCTAACAACTCTAAAGCGAAAAGAAACACGTTACGTGATTAGAAACCATACAAAAACCTATCAAATAAACTCATAATGGTCGGTCGATAGTGCCAAAGGGAAAAGAGAAAAGTCGACCCCACAGACCACCTAATATTCCACTTCCCACCGTCATAATTTCTATAAAGATTTCACTCGGTACAAGTAACAGGTATCGTGTCATCTAATGGTCAACATTGTAGGGACAAAATGGTGTGGAAACAATCTAAAATTGATTGGCTTGATAAATGGATTTCTTCCCATGTTTTGAATTGGTGATTAGACATTCCGGGCAACCATTTTGCTGTGTTACAGCTGCTAATTTTGAAATATGAGAATATTCCTAAGTATAATAGTGTATGAAGGTAAGTCACATAAGAGACCTAAGTACACTCACTAGTAGATGGAAATCAATCAAATTAAAATCTTAAACTAATAAGTATGCTTACCACTATTTTCACTACCATCTCTCTCTCACATAAAAACTTTTTTAACAATATCACATATTAAATTATATAAAAAAAACAACTCAAAATATTGCTCAACTATAATAAAAGATATCAAGATGTTGGGCCGGTTCTCATTGGGCTGGCTCTTTCTACCGGAGGGGGACCCGCCCCCTCCCAATGAATGCCGCCCAAGCCTAGTGGACCCCACTAGGAAGCAAATTAAGGAGAGAGAGAGGGGCGGCTAGACGTTGGAGAGAATTTTGAATTAGGGAATTATTGTATTAATAGTATTGGTTATTTAGGGTTAGGGTTATGCATGTTTTGATTTGTGTTCTCTTGAAGCTTCCTTGGTGTCTTGGGCTCTAGACTCCTTGTCTAGAGATTTGGGAGAGACCGATCCTCCTCTTGAATTGAGGATCACTTGGATCTTGCTTTGTGTTTGTTTGGCTTTGATTCCCCAATATTACAATCTATCGTTTTGGGAGTGATTTCATTCATATTTTTGCATTATTCCCGCTGTTTTTACCAATTATCGCTAGGGTTGTTTGCCAACTCAAGTATTTCCTCTTGGATTTCTTGCGATCTCCAGCATTTCCTATCACAAGACTGATTGGAGTCACAAAACCCATGAAGCAATTGATTCCCCAATCAAATCATCACTTCATATCACTTCAGAAAAGTAAAAAATCAGGGGCCCATATTAAACATCTGTCAACTCAAAAGTTAAAGCCAATGGATGATAGCTACTACTGCTGTATTAGAAAATTAACTATTGCTTTACTTTTTCATACGGAACTAATCTCCAAGTCTTAATTGGATCTTACCATAATGAACATCAAAACTCCACGAGAAATGGAATAATCCCCCATAATAATAATTTCTATATATAATAGCATTACGAACGAAATTTTCAACGTTGGGTTAGAACCTTGAATTGTCCACAATTGTGTATACTAAATGCCAATAGCAAAAAATCTCTACTCCACATGATATTCATAAGATCTCTGCATACCTATAGATCGGGAAGTGGATAGCACTCCTAGGATGCGATAACCATCCCAATTGATGACCCTTCCTCCTGCTGCTTCTACTCTTTCCAGTTCATCAGGTCTGTTAGGCTGTGTAGTTTGGAAGACACGTATATTTTAGTATTTCTGACATCTAAGGAGAGAAGGCGAATATAAAAAAATAAAAAAGGCCGAATTAACTCATTATTCTATGCTGCAATCGATAGAGAACTTAAGCAATATTGCTCTAATCAAGAGAGCAGTATCCCTTATTTACAATAAATATAAATAAGTTTTACTTTCTAAGCAAAGATTATTTTAGTCAACTAATTATCTATGACAAAACTTCATATTTATGTCCTGAGATGAAGTAGATCTAAAAAGTTTACCACAAAAAGTCTAATGATCTAACCATGCAAGTAAGCCGAGCGTACATAAATATCTGAAATCTTGCAAACTTATCCATGGAAATCGCATGTTCAAGTAGACAACATACTCGATGGTATAAAATAGGTGAAATTATTTTGTGCGGACACCGAACGCCGTACGGAGACCAATCAGAATGCGCCATATCACCTCCTATACCGCGGTTCGGTACCGCTGGGTGACGTGGTGCATTCTGGTTAGTCTCCGGACGGTGAACTGCGTTCGGTGTCCGCACAAAATAAACTCACGTAAAATAGGGCTTGCAATTAGAATCAAGATGATAGAAGCTAGAACAATCATGCGTGCTCCTTTAAAAGCAATTATTTGATCCAATATATGAATAAAGATAACTTTCTTTCAAAAACCTAGACATAAGCCTAAATTGCAGTAGAAGAATCAAGATCAACTAAAGCTTAAATGACTTGCCTAATAAAAAAATAGCACCATGTAAATTATCAGACTGTTTTCATCCAGGAGTCACAGTAGCATCCTAGTTCATACTCCCATTAAAACCCCCAAAAGAATCTAGATTGCTGTATATAAAGCTCCAGAACAGTGATATTTCTTCTTTCGATCAACTAACAAAGAAACTTAAGTAGCCTACTTTCACCGATAAGTAGAGGCATGACCTTTTTACCTCCATAACACTTTAATACCTCCAAAACCATGCGCCTAGACAAAAGCTAACTGTATCTTATCCCAAGTTTGGATGAGAAAGATTGATGGTTCATACTAGGTAGGCAACCCAATAATAGAACTATGCCCAAACAAATAGGCTTTATTGAGAATAGGAAAGTAGAATAGTTTCAGATTGTAATTTTATGAATAATAGAGATAAAACAAGATAGGAAAGAAAATGACAAGCGAAAGTTAAATAGTCTTTGTTTTTCAAAAACCAAATAAGTAAAGTAGACTTGAGACCAAAAGCTATAAAAATAGGTGTGAGTGATGACGTAATAGTCAAAACTAGGGCCCAAATACTTGTAATAAATTATTATCAATCATTAGAATGAAGCCTGCATAGGCTCAACTGCTTCTAGACACTAAATTTAAAAAAATTAAATGTCCCAAAGTTTGACTCATTTCCTTGAAAGGATGCAATCTTTATTTTAATACCATACATAATAATTAAACCAAATCTCAAACAAAAATCTTACAGCAGAAAAGTAGACCACAACACCTCATACTAGTTTAAGGTTTCGATGATCCAGCTAACAAATTCCAGCTGATTATGGCCGGCTTAATAACCTAGCAGTTTGGAATTTTGCTCACCTTCATGATGGTGAAGGTTCAGAAGTCAATTGATTGTGAATTTTCAGTTCAATAATTACAACAACAACAACAACAACATCAAGCCTTTATCCCACTACGTGGGGTCGGCTACATGAATCATTTTTCTCCATTGTGTCCTATTAAAAGTCAAATTCTCGTTTAAATCTAATAAAGAAAGGTCATTCATAATATTTTCTAACCAAGTCGTTTTAGGTCTACCCCTACCTTTCTTAACATAAGTTAAATCTAATACCTCTACTCTCCTAACCGGGTCATCACAAAGCCGCCGTTTTATGTGACCAAACCATCTAAGGCGACTTTCAGTTCAATAATTGTTAAAAAAAAAAATCCAGCTGATTTCAAGCAAGAACATCAGTTTCAAATAAAGAACAAAACTGGTTAGGTTCGATGCAGGGTCACAGGTGTGTGCATAATGGGTTTATAGAAAGTTGGGTATGAAATGGGTTTGGGCTCATGGGTGTTGCACAAATTGTATGCAGAAGTGTAGCAAGAATAGGTTTTAAATAGAAAACGTAACCCTTTAATTTGGAAGCCACTTTTGTAGAATTGGTCTCATATTCTTTTAAAACAGAAAAGTTTTGTTAGAGTTACTCTTTTGATTGAAATAACCAAAAAAGAAAAGGATAAAAAGACTAATAAGCTAAATAATAGTCAATAAAGAAAAATCAATGTATCATGCATAAAATTTACAATCCAAAACATCATTTTGATCCAATAGACTTTAATATATAATAAAAAGTTTCAATAATGGCATCTTCGGAATTTTATTTTTATTGAAAGTGAGGCGGAATCATATTTTCCTAAAAAATTAAGTTTGTAATTCTCAATAATAAATTCTACTAAAATCTACAGTGCTGCAACGTTACATGCCAATATGCCATCAATTGGACAAATTTATATAAAATATTGTCCTTGTTTGTTGTGCTAAACTTTTTTTAAGTGTTTTATTCATTTATTGTTTTTTTTTTGAATGAGTTTGCTTAGGTTTCACCTATTTCTCAACATCCAAGTAAAGAAACAAAGCAACGCAATGAGAAAATACAAACTAGTGGGGGCTCCCCAATGACCCATACTGGATTTGCCCATTACAATGGTTTTCATATGTTTAAACATTAATAAATAATAATAAATATTGTCCTTGTTTGTTGTGCTAACCTTTTTTTTAAGTGTTTTATTCATTTATTGTTTTTTTTTTGAATGAGTTTGCTTAGGTTTCACCTATTTCTCAACATCCAAGTAAAGAAACAAAGCAACGCAATGAGAAAATACAAACTAGTGGGGGCTCCCCAATGACCCATACTGGATTAGCCCATTACAATGGTTTTCATATGTTTACATTAATAAATAATAATATTATTGAATTGCTGCCAATTAGAAGGACACTGTCATAAACATGATTCCCACATCTATAATTTATGAAATATAAACCAGCAGTTATAACTATGTAGCCTAATCATAGAAAAAATGGCAAATAACCTAACAATGGAAAAAAAAAGGCAAAGGAATTTCAGGAATAAACGCATCAGTAATAACAGCTAATGAGAAGCAAGCACAAAGTAGAAATATTTTATTTTAAACTCGTTCAATGGGATTTAGATCTAAACTGGAGAGGTGCAGTTAACTCATCCTATTAGTCCAATTCACTTTGAGCAGCTAGGATTACATTCATTAATTTTTATTTTAAGAAGATCACATTAGTTTAATAAATTTAATCCAAGTGCTCGAAGTAGCTAGATTGGACATCTGAATATGACAGGTGCATCCCTATAGTTTTCAATGCTAAATGAAGGGGATCCAAAAATCCATCAATATTATTCAGATATAAATCTTAGCAAAAATATAAATATCTTTTTGACAATGTTACCTAATTTACACAATATGGCATTATTTTTTTTTTTGGGAATTATGGCATTATTTTAAAAAGATCAAACAGTCTAGAGCACCTTTACATATCATCGTAATTGACGAACACTTAAATTCTTTCAATGAAAGTTATATATATTATTTATAAAATTAGTATTTGAAAATTTCAACAACAAAATCAGCAGCAAGCATGTAAGCAAGTCAAATAATTCTTAGAAAATTGGCGCGAAGCAAAACCTTGTGGTCAGTGGAGAGCGGAACAGCGACTCCTCCACGACAGAGAACCGCTCTCGAATCCCCACAGTTGGCCACAAATATCCTTCTCGTCCCCACCACCGCCACCACCGCCGTCGACCCCATAGTTCTCTCAGCCGCCTCCTCTCCATCCGCAGCCACAGCTGAAACCTCCCCATCCACCTTCGCAAAGCTAGCCAACATCGCCTCCCTCCACTTACTCTCCTCCTCCCTCCCCTCCTCAATCTCCACCACCTCCTCCGCCAACACGACGTGCATCCTCTCCCGACAAGCCCTAGCTACCGCCGCGCCCCCGTGCCCATCATACACCGCGAAAAAATCATACTCTCGGCCCACGAACGCAGGCTCGATAGACACCTCATCCTCCATCTCCCTCCGCCGTCCGATCAGCGACACGCACCCATGATCAGACAGCCCTGATTCTGCTGACGACGGCGAGGTGGACTCCGAAGAAGAACTAGACATCGATCTATCCTCCTCTTCTCGCATCCTCTTTACCGGCGCATCCGCCACATCTCCAGCGGCTTTCATCTGCCGCAGATGCATACGTCGCAACCTCGCCGACTGCGCCTTCTTGCACAGAGAAACCTCCTTTTCTTCCCCTCCCTTCATCGCCGGCAAAACTATCTCCTTCCTCATCTCTTTCTCCTCCTCTCTCTCTCTCTCCGATAGTCGCAGTCGGAGAAGGAGAGAACGCTCAGGGGTTCAGAATTATTAATAGGAATTTTGTTTGGTCGATGAGAAAAAATTGGCCGTTGGATTGAGAAAAGGCGAGCGATGCATGACACGTGTGAATAAAGTACAGGCCCGTGCCGCAGTCTCATCACGACGTGGATTTTCGAGAAAGACGTGGACGGCCACGATCGAATTTGGTAGTGCACGTGGTCGTCGTGATGCTAGGGTAAAAGATATTGGCCCACGACCGGAGATTTGAATTTGGACCGGCGTGGAGTCGAGTCGGGCTTTTGTAGACCGGAGGGGTTGGGGCAGGATCGCCGTCCACGTGTGGACCTGCGGTTTTGTTAGGTGACGTGTGTAGATGGAATGGACTTGGGAGGGCGCATAGAAATAAAATTCATAAATGAAAATCGTGCGTATATTCTGCGGGGGGGAAATAGCCGAAATACAGTGGAGGGAGGGCTGTGGACCAGGTCCACGTGCCGTGAAGTGCTGGATTTAGGGAGGAAAAAAAATTAAAGATGTCCTACCAAACAAGGTATGTGAGTTTTTAAAAAATATTTATTTCTTTCAAAATCAAAATTAATTGAGATGATAAACTACTCACTTATTATTATATTTATAAAATTCTTTAAAAAATATAAGCTGCACAACTACCGTTATTTCTCTTAATAGTAGGAGAAGGTAGCTTATTTAAATTTTTTGATTGAGAGTTTTGACTATTAATTAAGAAATTTTAAAGTCGAGTTTTGTATATATGATATGTTTATGAGTTTTTCTTAATTAGAATGATTATTTGTTTCAAAATAAAGATTCGAAGTTAGGTTAGAATGGGGTTTGATCATGATGATTATTGCGGGCTAGAGTGTTTACGGCGGTAAAGTAAGAAAAAAAGTTTCTCTTAGCGTTGCACGAGTATCCATCACATAAATAGAGGAAAAATATACATCATAATTTTTTTATGTGAAAAACTCTTGAAAATGGTAAAAATCACGGGGAGACGCCCAATTAAAATGATTCAACTAAAATTTGAATAGATTACAAATAACTGGTTCGTTTTTGAAATTGAGAACGATTAAATTACAACAATCAAACTTCGGGTTGAAATCTAGTGACGAGCAGAAATCAGACAGAAATCTAGTGAAGTTCGGTGGTCGGGCAGAAATCTGGCCAATTGGCGGCCGAGCGAAAGTCCAGAGTTTGTCAGCAGCCGGACAGAAGTCCGGCGTCAATCGGTGGCCGAGCAAAAGTCCGACGATGGTTGATGGTTGGGCATTGGTCGAGGAGGAGTTTTGTGCAAGAGAACTCTTATTTATTTCTCTTCCTTCTTTTTCATTTTCTTCCATGAGAAATGATGAGTCTATTTATAGTTTTTTTAGAGTGTCATGACCAATAGATAGGAGGCAAATTAAGGATAAGTTGGAATGGTTTGAATGGATGACTGATATTGATCCCATTGACCATGGTCCATTTATTGGGCATTTGAATGTCTTAATGATATCATAATTTGACAATCTTGGGCTTATTGGATCTGTCTCGTCGAGCTGCTCGATTTGACTATAAGCATGTCACATTTGGAAATCGTTTGGTCATCCAATTTATGGTTTAAACTTTTCAAATGTGCTTTGGGTTTTCATTTTGGACCCATTTGGGCTCAAATTGAGTTGAATTTGGTGTCGTTGGGTATGTATTTTTGAGACGTTCAGTTCGGCTATAAATTTGCTGAAATCGGAGTTCAGATAATCCAAGATTTAATTTTGAAAGTTTTTTTAACTTTATTTTGCTTCGAGATTCGTGCATGATCAAGATAATTTTTTAATAATATATCAATGATCAAACCTTCTTTTTTATTATTGCCATTTAGGCTATGTTGGGAAAACTTTTTTACTACTTCTTAAAACAACTTTTAAATACAAAAATTAAATTTTTTGTAATAAAAAATTGTTTTAAGAAGCAGTAAGAAAATTATCCCAAACAAAATCTAAGATCTTGTCAGAAGTCTTAGATGGCAGATGCCTGCCTTACATAATTTCTTCAAAGTAGCATCCAAAATTAATTATTTGAAAAATCTCCCTCTTCTATCTCTATTATTTGAAGATTATAAAAATGTAGTATTTTATTCAATTATGATATTAAGTTAATAGTAATAATAAAAAATTTAAATATTTTCAATTTTAAATCCTATCACAAATAAATAAATAATAATTCTAATAAGCAAAATTCTCACACTGCAACACCATTAAAATTTATAAATTATACTTAACTTCTTAACCACCGTTTAACTAAACTCCAAGCAAAAGTAAGAGATGCACCATTAATCAAATATATTCGACCTATCTTTGATCATATTTTAATAAATTTGATAAAAATAATTTGCTGAACTCCCTCCATTTGTCTTAATAAAAGTAATTAGGCCGATCGGTTGGTCCCTTTTGCCTTGATGACTACTCTACTAATAAACATATTTAATTATGAACTATTAAAATTATAATTAATAATTGGTGATTACTCAACCTAAGCTTTGGAATTGGGTGAGAGTTTCTAGAAGTATCTGTTCATCATTTGGTATTAAAAATAGGTAGGAAAAAAAGCAAAAAAATAACATAGAAAAATTCATCAATGGGTTAATTGATAATGAATTTAAGGTCATTAATCTTATTGGCCTTTCCCTAAAATGTTGTTTAATATGAGTTGTTTTATGAAATTTGGAAAGAAAAATAAATTGCGTAGCTTTCGGGCTTTAAAGGTTTTGAATTTATATTGAGATTATTATTCTATATGATATTTTAAATTATATTAATTTTCGTGTATAAAATCTAGAAAATTTGAAGCATATTTATTTTGTAGAGTTGTGTTAGGACATACTTCAAGATTTTGTAGCAATTCACTGAGAGATTTATAGTACGGGTGTCAATATTTGACTCGACACAAAAACCTAACTCGAACCTGACACGAAAATTTTGGGTTAAACCCACCTCAATTTCGAAAACGGTCGGCTTTGGGTTCCCGGATTCGACCCGTTTGAAAAAAATGAGTTGGGTTCTGGTTGATCTGGAAACTAAAAAATGACCCCAAAACGTGTCTGCATGCGTCGAGTAACCGCGTTGCCCGTCGCGTCTTCGAGTGAGTCAAGGTCACGTCGCCATCTCTTCGTGTGAGTCAAGACATGTCGCCGTTGCGTCTCCAGCTGCCTTGCCGCCACTGCCACTAATATCCGTCCACGTCTACTGTCCACTGTGGCACCACCGTTGCCGCACCGCTGAAGAGCTGATGCCATCGCTATCGTGCCGTTGGCGGTGTTGCCGAGCCTTTGCAGCTGCTATTACCAGGTCCACGGGTCGGGCCAGGTCAACTCGGTAACCCGTGTGGGTCAGGTCCAGATTGAAAAACCTGACCCGTTTACAAAAATTGGTCAGGTTCGAGTTGACCCATTTAAACTCAGGTCAACTCGAGTTCGACAAAAATCAGACCCTGGACTCGATTTTGACACCCCTAGTTTACATCATAATTTAAGCGACATAAAGCCTGTATTACAGTATGATGATTATATGAGCAATCACAACCTATTAGTTAACTACATAAGGGTGAGTATTTGACTTATTACTCTACGATAAGCAGTTACAGGGTTTGCAATTTTATAAACTTTGCCAATCCTTGCATGGTTGTGGCAGATGAGTTGATGTTGTGTTGCTGAGTAGCAAAGTACGCAATGCATATAGGCTTGAGTAGCCAAGTACATAAGGTCAATTAATTTCAAGTTTCACCTTTCCTTTGTTATTGTCCAATCTTTGTGTCATTCTGTCAAGAATTTAAGTCACCCTCAATTTAACTTGGGTTGATTGACCTATTAATTAGGTAGACCAGAGTTGATTGAGGGTTGATTTGGGTAGACTAAAGTTGACGAATATAACTTGATAGAGTTATTGATCTTCTATGACAAGGATTGTAGAGACATGGCTTATGACACATTTTGAGACCTCCTTAACTACTATCTCTTTTAAAGATAACAATGTGATCGACTCCCTTTCGATATGGTAGCCCGAGTTATAGCTAATGCTTACTACTTAGATCTTTCCTTCCATAAAGAATTTTTAAAATTATGAGTGAACATATTGTTGTGTCCTGGAGCATTCACGGCGGCAGAGAAATATATAGTTTAACGTCTTAACGTTGTACAAAGATCCAACATGCGCACAGGTAAAAATGAGAGTGTGTTGCGTTCATAAGAGACACAAGAGTTTTTACGTGGAAACCCCTGAAAAGGGTAAAAAATCACGGGACCTGGCCTAGTTCTTAGGGAGAAGGCCTTGGCTTGAATTACAAATGTGCGTCATACAGAGTGCATTACATGGTGGGAGTTACAATAACAAAATAGACATGTTTGTTTAGTTGGAATGACCATAGTTAGCACGAGACAGGGGTCTAAAAGATCGTAGTTGACAGGAGACCGGGGTCAGAAAGACCATTGTCTGGTGATGGAGGTCGGAAGCACCATAATCAGTAGGAGATAATGGTCTGAAAGATCGTAGTAGGAAGGAGACATGGGTCAGAAAGACCGAAGTAGTTAGGAGACCGGAGTCAGAAATACCATTTGTCTGGCGATGTTGGTCGGAAGAACCGTAGTAGGTGACGGAGGTCGGAAGGATTATAGTCGGCGGTCGATAGTAGTAAGGCGGTACTCTGGTAGAACTCTGGGCATGAGGTGATTGCCTAATCGAAGTTCGGGCCTCAGGTGTTGGTCTAGCAAAAGTCTAGGCCTCAGGTGGTGGTCCGACAGAAGTCTGGTCGTTAGGTGGTGGTTCGGTGGAAGTCTGGGCCTCAGGCAGTGGTCCGACGGAAGTCCGGACCTCGGTGATGGTCCGATGGAAGTGAGGGCCTCAAGTGGTGGTCAGGCGGGCGGTGTTCCGGTGGAGGTGAGGGCTTCAACTCAAGTGGTGGTCCGGCAGAGCAACAACATCAAATAGTGGTCTGGTGGAGCAACGACGTCAGGTGGTTTCCGGTTGAGGTGAGGGCCTCAAGTGGTGGTTCGGCGGAGCTCAGGGCCTTAAGTGGTGGTTTGACGGAGCGACGACGTTAGGCGGTGGTCCGGCGAAAGTCTGGGCCTCAGTGGTTGTCCGGTGGAGGTGAGGGCCTCAAGTGGTGGTCCGGTGGAGCAACAACGTTAGATGGTGGTCTGGCGGAGGCGAGGGCCTCAAGTGTTGGTCCGACAGAGGTTCGACGGTGGTCGAGGAGGAGCTTCTTCCTTCTCTTCATTCTCTTCTTCCTTCTTCTCTTCTTGCTTTTTTTTTCTTCTCAAGAGAAATGAGGGGTCTATTTATAGATTTCTGGAGTGGCATAACCCGTAAATAGGTGAGAGATCAAGGGTAAATGGAGTGTGGTTGGATGGACAGCCGATATTGAATCCCTTGATCATGTACTGTTCATCAGACATTTAAAGGTCTTAGTGTTGTCGGAATTTAGTGATCTTAGGCTCGTTGGATTTTTCTCGTCGAGCCGATCGATTCAATTATAAGAAGGTCATGTTTGGAAACCGTTTGGTAATCCAAATGGTGGTCCGAACCCTCCAACAGCACTTCGGACCCTTGATTTGGACCCATTTGGGCTCAAATTGAGTTGAATTTGGTGTCGTTGGGTTCGTATTTCCGAGACGTTCAGTTTGACTGTAAGTTTGCTGAGATTAGAATTTGAATGGTTCCAATTTTAATTTTGGAAGTTTCCAACTCGATTTTGCCTCGAGATTTGTGCCCAATCAAGATAATTTTTTGATGACGTATCACATATGATATTAAATATATAAATAGATAAAAATACATTTGAATCATACAAGAGTTTCAAGAATAATAAGGTCATAATCAATAAAAACATTCAGTATGAAAATTATTTCATTTAGATGAGGAAATCTTGTACCGTCATGCTAAAATTGTTTCATTCTTTAGCTCATATTCACCTTTAAACATTATGTTAAAGCAAAAAAAAAAAAAAAAAAAAAAAAAAAAAAAAAAAAAAAAAAAAAAAAAAAAAGAATTCAATTGTAAATATTGTATCCGCTCTCAAAAGTCCCAAAGTTCTCAAGGAACTTGCCTCGGGCCTCCAAGCTCCATCAAAGGCCTCCTAAGCTTTATTCACTTCTTCTACCTTGCCTCTCTTTTTCTATAGAATACTCACTTATTTTTATTAGAAAAATATGTTATGTAAACACATCTCCAAAGTCATTTTCTTTCTCATCTCTTGCCTAACCATTAAGGATTTATTTGGGACGGCTTTCTTAATGCTTCTTAAAGTATCTTTTTAGTACAAAAATTAAATTTTTTACTAGAAGGCTGCTTTAAGAAACAGCAAGAAAGCTGTCCCAAATAAAACTTAAGTTGGCTCATGCACTCTCACTATATGTGTCACCATATGCTACATGTCATGTCCTCTTTTAAGTAGTGATATGCTAATCATGTGATTAATTAAAAAAATTATATATTATTTATCAATAGTTTTGTTCATCATGTATTTCAATTGTAATTATGCTTGATAATTATCTAGCAATATTTTTGGCATAACTTTCCTTCTACTTTTAAAAATTATAAGTTTCTAGATGCTCATAAAAGCAAATCAAACTCTCCACAACTTTTATGTAAATTATTTATTTATTTCAAACTCTAAATGCTTTACAAACATATAAAGATTGATACCTAACATTTTTGTCCAACTTTGAAATCCTTTAAATGAGTTAAATTCAATATGTAATGTGTCACCCAAATTAGACTATTCCACTTAATACATCACTAGAATATATGTTTAATTAAGCTCAATATAGAGATGAGCTCAATGGGAGATGCAAACATTTGAATAAGAAACATTTAGAATCAATCATAAAAACACATGTAATAATCCGATTTTTTTTTTCAAATAATTTTTTTTTTAAATGAAAATTTTGAACTTGAGTATAATGCCTTATCGAAGAAGAGAGAGGGAAGAGAAGGGAAGATGTTCGGGGCTTTTTTTATCGGTCAATTTTATTCAGAGATTTCTTCTATTTGTTGTAAGTAACTCAAATCTCATTTTAATTTTCAATATATATGATTTTTTTTAATATTGATCAAAATTGATTATCAAGAAAGGTTGGCTGTTAACACAATAAAATGGGTTGACTATTAAAACATAATACCATGCATAGGAAGGTGTGCTGATGAGCTTCTTTTAAAGATGGGTTGTGATGTTATCACAATTATAGCCTATAATAGATGACCGATTATGCCGACGGATAGAGAGTGACGACTCTTATTGATTTAATGAAGTCACATGTAATAATAATTGATTATTTGAATATGACAATTGATTAATTATATAAGTGATAATTGATATGACTCATGACCAACTAAAAATCAATTGGGATAAAAAATATTAAAAACACCACATTAAAGTTAGATGTCATGCTTTTCTAAATCATATATTGATAACACTTATGCATTGATTGATACATTAATATCATTGTTAGTATTGAATACACTGATAATACATAAATAGATGATGCACACGAATAAATAAGATATATTCTTTAGTGATTTATGAAAAAAATTTGTACCATTATTTTATTGATATAATGAATTTTATACAAATTATTAATTTTTAGATTCATTATAGTGATTCACTGCTTTTATTATTGATCATTCTAAATTTTATTGATAATATTTAGTCATTAAATACATTGAATGTATTGATTATATTATATTGATTCTTTAGTCATTGCATTGAAAGCTTTAATGAATTTTGGATTACTGTTGGGCTTTTGAGCTCATTATGTGATTTTTTAATGATTTCAGGTCAGAGAATAAGTTAGGACCAGTTGGAGTGAGGTTGGTAGAGATTCTCAGATTTTCTTTAAATTTTGTTTTGTATTTTCATTTATTCTTTTGCAGTCAGGAGCTTGTGATAGAGTGATTTATATGCTTTTAGTTAATTTTGCTAGTTATTGTTTATATTGATTTGTTAAAGCTCTAGTACTTTCTTAAAATGATAAATTAATAAATAATTCTTTCAAATTTGATTCAGGGACGTTACAACATATGAACTTTAATTTTATCCAAAATGAAACTTTTTATAAGTCAAACTTGACGACACAAAAAGTGTTTTTATCTAAGTCCAAATGGACCTAGATCAAACAATAATAAGCATAATGAAAAGCTTCACAATGAAATTTGAGATATCAAATGATCTTTGAATCTTACATTTGAAGGTGGATTGGTTATTGATATTAGCTTAGGCGAGGAAGACCAGAAACCTGTGGACCTCCGAAAGAACACCGCGCGAACGACCCTCTTTAGATCGTTCTGTAAGATTCCTGTTTGGAAGGGCAGATTGGATCGTGCATTCGATTAACCATTGAGGACAGAGGCTGTCACCAACACACCCCGATGGGTTGTAATATACACAACCTAGTCACGGGTTTCCCCCATCCGATACAACAGTTCGAATGGGGTTTAGTAGATGTGGGATCGAGTTTCCCACGGGCGTAAGCCGCCGTGGTTAATTACATCCCAGGCCGGAGCCCGAGAAAACTCTCAATTAAGGATCATACATTATCCTCTCTTAAAGTGGAATTGGCACAGGGGTGTAGACTAAGAAGTCTTACTCAAAGGGAAGAAAGGTCGCAAAAGGCTCAGTCAACATGCATGGCTCATACCAGCATTCGGAGGCTCTAGAGTACTAGAGAGAATCTGGATGAAAGAAAGTCAGGCAATCAATCACATGCGTGAGAGAAGAATGGAGGTGGCGTCATCCTGTGATGCAGATGAGTAGGATTTAGGGTCCCTGAAAAGAAGGGACCTACCTACTATTTAAGGCATACTACGAGACCGATTGTAGTAGCCTCGAATCCTAAATTTAGAATGTGCTTAGTGTTCTACACAACACTAAGACCCATATCTTAGCTAATGCAATGCAAAAATATTGACTTATCCCGGCCTGGATTGGCGAGCCAGCTAACCACCTAATCGATTCAAAACCATGCTATCAAGTCAATTGTGAAGGATAAGTGGGAGGTACATGTAATATCAGTTCTGCTCCAGGTTCGTCCGGGA
>NW_021319798.1:130712-148651 GCF_001605985.2 Dendrobium catenatum | reverse complement strand
AGAAATGAGCTCGAGGAGCTCTGAATCGGGTTTGAAATTGAATGGACGTATTTAGGTCTGCTTGGGTCAACCCTGGTTGACCTGGTCAACCAGGTTGACCCAGAACCTGGGTCCGAGCTCAACAGACTCAGTTCGACTCACTGAACCTATTGGAGAGGGTCTTGGGGTCTGACTTGGTCAATTTGACTAAGTCAACCTTTGACCAAGAGTCTGGACAAAATCAAGGTCAACAACATTCTCATATTCAAAATGAGCATCTCAATTAGAGAAATATCAAGAGCTTAAGCTCACTTAATATCAATATTATGAAGGTGTTAAGGTATTAAAATGCTTAAGGAATCATGTGTGCATAAAGAGATCAAATTAAATGGTCCTAGTGTTTGAGATTTTGAAAATAAATAAATAAAATTGCACTTAAAAAATCTATAAATAGATCCATCATTCTACATATAAAGGGGTCCTATAGTTAGATTTGGTTTGCATGCATAATTGAAAATTCTTAGAGCCTTGTCCCATGATCGATATATATAATGATAATGCCTAATTAACATCACTCTACCATCACAACCTAATTTTCATCGTATGATCACTATTTCTTAATTATCATCTATTGACTTATATTGCCTCCTTCCAACTAATGTTAACATCCATTGTCACTCAACTGCCATCTCCTAACACTAACATTTGTTATGGTTTGATGGCAATCTCATGATCTCCATTGCTTGCCATTAACTAATGTCATCGACGACCATAATCACATGATTGCCTTTTGCCGGTTATCAACGCTGAAATATGTTATGATACACTATTTCTTTAATATGTTTTCTACTCTCTAGAAGACCAAATCGATAGCCCAAACATTATTACCCCACCTTGTCCTATTAGGAATAAGGGCATTCTTATGTAATTATCATCAACATAATATACATATATATTATTTTAATTGAGTAAGACTCTACGATTTTTTTTCTTCTTCTTGGATTTTCCATGTAAGAAATCATGCAAATCTTTGCGGAACACTAAGATAGAAAATACTCTCTAACACTGCAGATTCTTCAGCACACAATACTACAAATGATATTTTTAATTTAATTGTGAGTTTAATCCCATACACATTACAAATAACGAAATTAAAATTTTGAGTTATCACAGATCTACCAATTTCTAGTGGCCTTCATGACATTCTTTTCGCCCAAAGTGTCTTCATGTTTTACCATCTTCATTTATAGGGGTGGACAATTTCGACCATTTTTAATGGCATCCAGGACCTTTATGTGATTTAATTATTTAATTATTTTTATTTTTATTTTTATATTAAAATTGCCCCCCTCCACCCTCTCAAAATTGGAGCTGGTTCCGCCCCTAGTTGTAAAGCTATTGTGCGGAAAGAATTAGCTTTTTTGAAACATGATTTGACGCATTTTGAATGTGCCAAATATTTTGATGAATTTGTTCGTATTTAAAATTTTTTAATAAACATGTTCTGTTTACTAATTATGACGATTAATCTACTTCTTTATAAAATAAAGCCTATTTTTGAAAAGTTGTTGTAAAACTAGCACAATTTTTTTTTTTAAATCAACGAAAAAATAGTAGACAAATAAAACTAGGGCTATGATATGAAAAATAAAACTGAAAGAAAGATGTCTCAAATAGACCTCTAATTACATTCATAAATCAAAATTTATCCATATTAGATTTGTAGTTTCGCAGTTATTTTTTGGATTATAGAAGTGTTGCGTCCTGGAGTATTCGCGGCGGTAGAGAAATATAAAGTTTAACGTCTTAGCTTTGTACGAATATCCAGCACGTATATAGATAAAAAAAGTGTGCGGCATCAATAAGAGACACCAAGATTTTTACGTGGAAACCCCTAAAAAGAGGGAAAACCATGGGGCATAGCCCATTTTGAATGAATCCATTAGTATTTGCAGTTGATTACAAATGAGACCCTTCATTGGAAGGAAGGTCATGACTTTATGTAACAAGTACACATCATAGAGTGTGTTACATGGTGGAAATATGAAAAATGATTGTTGATGTGTTCGCTTGGCTAGAAGTGTCAAAGTCGGTGGGCAACGGAGGTTGAAAGAACTGTAGTTAGTGGGCGACTTAAGTCAAAACGACAGTAGTCGACGGGCGACGGAGGTCATAATGATTATTGTCTGGCAACGAAGTTCGGAAGGACGACATCAGGTAGAAGTCCAATGATGGACATAAGTCACATGTTGGATAGAAGATCGACGAATGTTAGGCGATGGGCAGAAGTCTGACGCCGGGTAGAAGTCTAGCGACGAGCGGATGTCCGACGTCGGGTATAAGTCCAGTAATGGATAGAAGTCCAGCATCATATAAAAGTTCGACGAATGTCAGACGACGGGCAGAAGTCTGGCGTTTGGTAGAAGTATGTTGATTGTTAGAAGTCCGGTGTCGGATAGAAGTCCGGCGAAAGTATTGTGACTGGCAGAAGTCTGACGTTGGTTGGTAGCTGGGCAGAAATTCAGCGTCGGGTATCAATCCAGTGATGGACGGAAGTCAACTTAAAAAATAAACTAAATTTGCTATTTTTACCGAAAAAATAATTAAAAAAATATGGTAAATTTTTACTCTTCTAAATTAAAATCATTATTTTATTAAAAAAGTATCCGCGAGTGATATAAATTTTTACTCTTCTAAATTAAAATCATTAGGTCGGCCGGGGTTTATGGACCGCTAAACGCGATCGACGAAGTCGGGTGTGACCGCGGACTATTCCTCATTAAAAAAATAAAATTAAAATCATTATTTTATTAAAAAAGTATCTAGAAGAGATATTTTTTATTTTTTTTATTAAATTTATGTGAGAAACTCATTAAAAGATTCTTGGTACACGCAACCTAATAAATATTGCTTGTGAGGTCTTCATCAACTGGCTGACCCCTAAATTTCGTCCATGCATGCAATAAACGTTAAAATATAATAAATAAACTAATATAATAAATTTACCCCAAAAAAAATATAATAAACTAATCGCCCTATCATTGGCCGCCAACGTAAGTCAATTCTTATTTAAAGCAGCTTTTTAAGCTGCGTTTGCCACGGCTTTGTAAACCAATTTTTTGGTCTGCCAAATGATCCAATCGAATTCGAAATTACCTGCTAATCTCCGAGAGTGAACAGTGCGATGTCAATATTGATATTGCATTATTCACCTACACAAAAAAATTTGACTTACAAGATTTACGGAAGAAGCAAGCGAAAGAGGAGAAAGACGATTTCTTAGCATCGAGATGAAGAAGCCCGTGAAAGAGGAGAAGAAATGGAGTTCGAATGGAATTGAATTACGGCATTTTAGAGTTTTACTGTATTTTGGAGTGGAAAATTAGTTATTTTGGTTGAAGATTTCCTTAGTACAAAATTTTAATTAAAAAATTACTTTAGAAAGCACTAAAAAAACTGTCTCAAACAAAATCTAATCATAAATCCAAGCTAAAATTATTTTGATACAAATATGGTCATATCGTCATGACATCTAATTAGGCTATAAATTTATCGTAATAAAAATTTCAATTTAAATATGTTTTGAGATTAATACATTTATAATTAAATTAATGAAATGGATATTAAATGTGGGTAATGGTTTTAATTTATATTTTGAATTAATGATAAATCTTATTTTTTAAAATAAATATTATTAAATTTTTAAATAAATTAATTACTAAAGATATATTTGATTTGTCTCTAACTGATACATTTAATGCTAAAGTAATAAATTAATCTATATAAATAGTAGTGTCTTATGTAACTTGTGTATAATTTTCTACTTTACATGACAAAGTTTAGATGTTTAAGATGTGTCTTATACTACTTGTATGAATTTTCAATTTTTTTTTTATTTAGGCAAAATGGGGTTGCTGGTAGGGGATGAATTACCTAAAATATCATTATTATCTGAAATATCATTACAAAAATTAATTTATTAAAATATTTAGGGTGGGAAATTGCCCATATTCAAGCAAGGATTAAAGATTTCAATTGACTAGACGGACAAGTAACAATTGCACGATCGATGAGTATGAAGTTTGACTCCTAACTAAATGAGATAGCTTTTTTAGAACAGCATGAAGTCTATCATCAACGGCCTAAAATATTTAAAGCTTAAGCTTCATTTGAGATAGCTTTTTTACTGCTTTCTAAAGTACCCTTTTAGTATAAAAATTTTTTGAACTAAAAATTTTCATAATAGAAAGCTGTCCCGAGCAAAGCCTTGGACGATTTCTACAGGTTGATAGTTCAAGTTGGGTAATAAGGCCTCAAAGATTAAATTCTACCCTAACAAGCGGTAAGGCAACTTATTGTGAGGTAGGCATGAGTACTAAGCTTCTAGTGAATAATATCAAGTTCTCGATATGGTTAAAGCTGGTTCATTACTCTACTAAAAATATTTAGATTTAGGCTTCGTTGGGACGGCTTTCTTACTGCTTCTTAAAGTAGCTTTCTATTATAAAAAAATTAATTTTTATACTAAAAAGTTGCTTTAAGAAGCAATAAGAAAGCCGTCCCACTTAATTAATCTAATTCAAATAAATGTGTTTGTGTAATAAAGAATAATAGGAGAAAGGGGTTATAACAAACCTAAAAAGAATCTTATTAAGAAATAAGTAAAATGCTTTGTTGTCATGATTAGGGCATATTTTATGTCTAATAGCTTTTGTTAAGATATGTGACACATAGAGTTCCAAATTGAAGGCATACTGCCAATTATTTTAATCTTTATAGTCCCTTCTAATTAATTTATTACAATTAAAACACTTGTCATTACTCTGTTCTTTTTTTTTTTTTACAAAAATAATTTATCAGTTTTAACTAATCAAACTTTGTGTCAGTCTCTCATATATGGGGGAGGGTGCAAATAATAAAAAAAGTTTTAAAATATAAAAACAATAAAAAATGGACATAAGGCTTTATATGATTTGGCCTTCACTGCCTACATTTATGAATGAGCATTATAGTTAGTGCATGAGAGAGGCTATTTTGTCACATTGTAAAAAAATGTGGTTCACCAACACAAAATTTTTTAAAGATTATTTATTGGCTAAAATTTCAACGAAGTTTAATTAAAATTTCAGTTGAAAATATTTATTAAATTAAAAAAATAAATAAAATTTCAATGATTGGGTAGTTATAAATTATTTTAAGCATATTTCATTGAATTCATAAAAAAGATATTTAAATTTATTAGAAAAATAAATTAAGTTCAAGAATAAACGTCTAAAAAGAACAATTAGATTTTATATCATTTCGTGATACCCCTAATTATTGACAAAGATCAAAGTCAACTTTAGAAGATCGAATAATAGTACATTTTCATAAGATATAAATCTATGAAACTTATTGTAACTGATTGTATTTTGGAGTTTGCCTGAAAAATCTCATTCTAATATAGGGAAATTTTAAGCGAGTTTCAAATTAAGAGTGACTTTTTTTTGGTAAGAAACTCTAGTCTGTCAGTGAGTATTCCAGCTGTGTTGATGGTTGAGTCCGTTGGCTGATTTTAATAACTCAATAGTGAGCGTAGAGCTAGAGGCAACTCTTGGACTACTTATTCGAAATATAGGTTTAGGCGACATAAGGCTTTAGGAAACTTTAGAATCGAAAAGTTCTAAGTTATAGGTGATTCAATAAATTTGCTACTTTTTATTATTATGACTTAATTAACTTGACCAAAAAGAATATTGATACATTTGATTTATAATGCTGTTATATATTCAGAGAGATCAAGAAGGGAAGAAGAATAAAAATGTCTTTGAGCTGGTCCTTGGTGTCAATATGATGGAACGAGACGTTCTTAGATTGTATCCGATCATGGATGAAGTAGCAATCGATTTTGATATGCTTGGTACGAGCGTGAAAGACTAGATTTGTGGTGAGTGCTAGTGCTGATATATTTTTACAGTTAAGGGGAGTTACTGAAGTGGAAGTAATGTTGAAATCAACCAATAATCAACACAACCACATTATATTTGAGCTGTAGTGGTCAGGGCCCTACATTCCGCTTCAATGGAAGATTTGGCGATGATGGGTTGCACTTGACACTCCATGATATTAAATTGTTGTCGAGGAAGGAGAAATAGTTTGTGGTGGATTTCCTATTAGATGGATATATGGTTAGTCAGAGTCGGAATATGAGTGGAGTGTGAGGTTGCTATAAGTGATGGTAAGGCCGAATTGTATGCTATTTGAATGCCGAGAAAGGATGAGTCTGAACCTAAGTCTTTGAGAGAGAAGTGCTGATGAAGGTCATGAATGAGTGATGGACCTAAGTCTTTTAGCAAAGGTGATGAAATTGATGAGAATGTTACATGTTTCTATTTGTGTTGCATAGGAAAAATCCAATTGTGTTTTAAAAAAATATTAATGATTAAGACATGGTTGCGATAACCATTGTAAGAGAGCTCGGGGGAAGGACGTCAGACATTAGTATGAAGAAGTTCTAATGATTTTGCTACATTGATAACATTGGAGACAAAAGTCAACTTGTGAATTTTAGATGCATTACATGTGGAACATAAAAAAGTATGAGGATTATAGGATATTTGTAAATGCTTAGCTAGCTTAGACATAGAAGAACTGTGCAAATGATCTAGGTGAGCGTGCAATAGGTGTAAGAGTCGGAAGATAGAGCAGTAGGTGGCTGATGTGGGCTTTATTGGCGAAAGGGGTAGAGGCCATTTGAGCTGTTGATGCGGAGTACTTGAGATTGTTTGTAGATCCATGAAAAACAAAGTCATTAGTGTCAAACAAGATGGAGTAATTATTACCTGAAGTTAGTTTATGCATTGAGAGAAGATTGTGTGTGAGAGAAGGAATGTGAAAGAGATTTTTGAGAAGCTTACAATGTGGAGGGGGAGTTGGTAGAAGACCTTGGCCAGCATTGATGATTGGAAGGCTTGCACCGTTACCTATAGAGACTGTGTCATTACTGTGGTAGGCAGCATGCTATTGAATGTTGTTGAGGTCACTTTTGAGGTGCGCGAAGGCTTTGAAATCCATGAACCATTCATATTTTGAGAGAGAAAGACCTGTGTTAAGTGGAGAGAGGTGTTGGGTATTGAAAGTTACAACTGTGCGTCCAAGCTAGCCGCATATTTGACATGTAGGTCGAGAGCTGATGAATATCTTGGGGCTGTTAGTTGGGGAGAACAATGGGCGAGTTGTTGATGGTGGATGTACATACGTATATTGAATGCAGTTATAGCGAGAAGTGCGACTTTTTATCGTTGTGAGGGCGACAATGGATGGTTCAATGGGTGCATGTCTTAGCGATTCATTGACAATATTAACTTCTTTATTGTAGAAAATAAAATAGAGATCTTTGAAGCTAATGAGAGTTAATTTGGTGCGGATGACAATTTTGAAGGATTGATAAGAATGTGGCAATCTGTTTAGGATATATAAGATGATGTCTTTGACATATATATGAGAACCAACAATAGTGATGTTATCAACCACTGATTTTATGTTGGAAAAGTATTGAGACATGGTGAGGTTTTTCATTGAGATATTATGCACCTCATTAATGAGTTGAATAACTCAGGATCAGTTAGTAGATTGGAGATGTTTTTCTAAGTTTAACCAAATGCCATTGCATGAGTTGAGGTTTAATATATATATATATATATATCCTGACCTAATCTTTTTTGCGAAAATAAAAAAAATACTTTGTTGCTCGATTAATAAAATGTAACCTAAGCACATCAAATATCTTTCATAGAATTCAATAAGAGTTAGTTTGAGATGCCTTTCTTACTGCTTCTTAAAATAAAATTTTAACATAAAAATTTACTAGATATTTTAAGAAACAGTAAGAAATCAATTTGGACGTCAAAGTATTACACAAAATAAGGAAATTTGCATGCATATCTAACACCTAAATCTTTAAATTTATTTATCTATCACTTCAAAAAAATTAATATTAATAATAACTTATATATAATTTAAATGTTTAAGTGTTATTGTAAGTAAATATAAATATTAAGGTGCTAGATATTAACTTCATAAGAATTTTGCAGTACATATAAAAAATGCCCCCAATGAATAAATAAATCAACTACAAAGCTTATCTAACTCACACACAAGCACCAGAAATCATAACCTGGCTTTACATATGCAAGTGAAAAAATCTCAATTGATCAGAATTTTACATTTCACTACAAGACTGTACAATAAGCACAATACACAATCTGATTTAACAATTCTCTGTTTGATTAGGCTATCATAATGTCTAAAATCAGAGGAAAAAACAACAGAGGATCAGAGAAGAAAATCACCTTAATGTGATTCTGTGCATTCAATATTTCTCTGATGTGAAATCCGGCTCTGAAGGCTTCTGCAACAACATCACCGGCAACCTTTCCTGAATCCTGGCTTTCTTCGTCCCATTTCGTCGCAAGGACCTCAAAGCATTCACTGCAAATCTGGATGCAAAAATGGTGGCTCCGAGACTCGGCGAATGGCCGTTGCCTTTAGCCATTGCAGCCTGTAACCTGTTCTCTTCTTCCCGGAGTGATTCTTCCATCTTCTTTCTGGAGTAGTGACGCCAAGCTGCCTGTATAAAACAAGCCGCCCATGTGCGCCATTGCTGTGAATAGAATCTGAAGGTATGGCGAAGCTGCTTGCTATGTAGTCTACGGAACTGCGTCGCAACAAACTTCAAATCATCAGAAGCAAGAACAAAAGCTTCGACCTCCGACAAGGCCTTCACCGTTCTCGTCGAAATTGGAAGGCTGGAAGAGGAAAGAGGATCGAGAGCCCAAGTGAGTAATTCATCTCCACAGAAATCTCCACCTTTGAGATATTCTGAGTTGAAGAAACCAGTTCTTCCACCGTTTGTGGTCACGCTCAGCAATTTCCCTCTCATGATGAAAAACATTTCATCTACAGGGTCTCCTTCACGAATTATGCAGCTTTCATTAGTGTACAAAGCAGGTTTCTGGCGATCACACATGGCGTCCATGAATTGATCATCCATCTTTTCGAATATAGGAACCTACAGGAAATGAAAGAATAGAAATATGTTCATCAGGATCTTAGTTGAAATAGATTATTTCCTCAACAATGCCAATAACTAATGATGGATAACAGGTAAGAAATTTTTAAGATATTCAAAATAATTGGCTGAAATACGACCGTTGAAATAGATTTTTATAAACTCTGAAAGATGGATTGAAGATGATTATACTTTAGAAATTAGAATGGTGGTAATAGCGCCTATTGAAGATAAAGTTATTGAAAATATAGACAGTTGTTCTGTTATGACCATTAGATAGTAGAAGATGCAACAATGAACCAAATAAAAGTAATATGAAAGGATTATAAACAGAAAATTTCCAACCAGAAGTAATAACACTCGAGGAAAATGAAACTCAATGGGATTGAATGGATATTGAGGTTTCATAATTACTTATCCCAAAAAGTTGGGATAATTAGTAATGATGATAATTAAGGTTGTGAAAATTAGATCGAACATCAAATTAGAAAAAAAATGATAGATTTAATAAT
Organism: Dendrobium catenatum; assembly: GCF_001605985.2. Taxonomy (NCBI): domain Eukaryota; kingdom Viridiplantae; phylum Streptophyta; class Magnoliopsida; order Asparagales; family Orchidaceae; genus Dendrobium; species Dendrobium catenatum. Next base: position 139,111 of record NW_021319798.1, on the reverse strand, counting down.
GGTTCAATCAAGGTTCACTGGATGATGTAATAAATAATAAATTATTAAATAAAATTGGAGAAGAAGTGATGTCCAGATGAACCAGCATGATTATGGTTTGCACTGTCGCAAAGTGCAAGGTGAGAGGGAGCTGCAAAATGATGAGGGGTAGTTATTTAAGAAGAGCTTGCATGGTGGTCGTATCCCAGAGGAAGACCTTTAAACGAGAAAGGAGTTGTAACTACAGGAGGGGTGCAAAGGAGGTTATGTATACTTGCATAATTGTCGAGGATGCAAGTAACAAACAATGTTTCTACTCCCACTAATGTCATTTCCATGCGGATGTATTATACAAAGATATCCTTCTATTAGAAGTGAAGCGCAGCTGAAAGTGGTTCCACTGGCTCACAAATGGTAGAAATGGGCATTCTCTTAGTTTAAGGATTGCCAAAATCCATCTGAAATATTTAGGCTGGACTTATCATCAAAGAGGTTTTGCTCTTACGTGACTTATATACTTTCAGCAGAACCAACTATTTGTTGTCGTATGATTAGAGCAAATGTATAACATTAATTTGTGCTTCCCTACTCATCACCATCAAAGAAATTTACAGATGGGACAAAAAATGCATAGATGTAATCGAATTTAACTTCAGCGCACAATGCATAAAGTAGAATAATGGAACTGAAATACAAAAGAATAAAAATTACATACCCTCTTAACCAGAGCCAAACAGAGGTGTCTTTTAATATCCCTTCTAAGATCTTTAGGAAGGTTTTGAATCAGGTTCTCTTCATCAGCACCTCTCGTCTCTTGCCATTTGTACTGTTCATGTCTACGTATTCTCTCCCTCAAGCTCTCAGGAAGTAAGCGATGGGCCATCCATTGCTCCGAATCTCGTCTTTTCACTCTCATTTCTTCAACTCTGGCAGTGGTGGACTGCAAATAAGTCTGTAACAATAACAGTGGATCAATTACCGCCTAGCCGGGGATGAAGCGGATTTTGAAAAGAAATACATAGGAAACACAGTAACCTGACCTTTAAACAAGAAAGCAAATAGATGGAGCAAAATTAAAAGAGTTGATCACGTAATCTTGAAAACCAAAAGCCAGGTGATCATAAGGATGGGTTTAAAATATGCAAGATTATAGTAATATTTCTTGCAAGGCCATCATCAAGGAATCACATTAAATGAATGTTGTAAATGTTCTACAAGAAATATGATGAGAAGGTAAAAAGACCTCCATAATCGCTTGTAGGTGTTGTAGGTCTTTGTACGTGGGCAACATTTTGACCCTACTAGCAAGTCTAACCAAGCAAACTTGGCAAAATAGGAGGAGAATGAATAGGCGAGTAAGGAGAAGAACTCCAAATATGACTACTAAATGAATACTAAAAATAGCATAATGTGTCATCCCTTAAAAATGCATTTCAACCCCTTATTTAAAGGATTGAGAGGGCAACATGACAGACTAAACTTAAGAAATAATGAGTAAAAGACAAGTAAATAAAAATTAGGATAGTAATTTTAAGTAGGGTCCTACTCAAGAACTAAGAAGTTGGTTCTCCTAGCACTTAAGGATAGTGATGAACGCTTCTACTCGCCAAGTGTAAAAGAATAGGGTTATATAAGGCTTGGGATATGGATATAGGAGGTTGATGCTATATATATATACTTATTTTGTATTGTATGAACTTTTAATTACTTGCATTTACCATAATTTCTCTTTGTATTAAACATTATCTTGGTGATCGGCATGACTGAGTTCATGTGCTATTGTGATGTGAATCTATATTATTGTGGTTAAGCTTTTTTACGCTCACTAATCTAGCATCATAGTTTCTTATCACCATCATATTTTCTTGCGTGCACTTGTGATTGGTTATTATCCAGTGTTTAATAGATTTGGGAGAACAGAAAAAGTTGGCAAAATCTCTAGGTTCGGTATTATCACCCCTATCCCTAGTGGTGTGCCTAAAAACCAACATCTGGCTTGCTGTGCACGTGAAAACAAGGCGGTAAATAACTTATGCTTTCCTCAATTGAGGGTGGGTTATTCTGTGCAGTGAAGCCTCATAAAGCATTAAAATATAAAGCATGACTTAATGAGATGCGTGGAGTTACTGTACGGTTGGAGTTAGTGGTTTAGTAAATGCAATTGCTCATTGTGTCCTCGCAAAAACCATGAATAATTTATTAAGCTTGTTAATGATATTATGACGGAGAAAAAATAAATGCCATCTTTGTACTACACGGCGCAGAGGCAATAGCAAGTCTAGGGGTGCCACTGAGTCAAGCCGGCTCACGAGCCGGCTCGAGCTCGACTCGACAACAGGCTCGATGAGTCAAGCTGATCGAGCTCGCGAGTCGAGCTCAAACACTATTTCGAGCTCGATAGCTTATCGAGCTGAAGCTCGAACAACCAATTGATCGACTCGAGAACTCGTCAAGCAGCTCGCTTCGCCAGGAAAAAAGAAATTATCGCGGGAATATAAAATCAGGGAAACGACACGGACGCGGGAAAAAGGATGACGAGCAATGACGTGGACAGCGACGCCGTATGGGGGAAAAAGGATGACAAGCAGCGACGCGGACGCGAACGAGAGCAACGATCCGAACGACGAACGACGAAAGCTGGTGACGATGGACGACGAAAGCTACGACACGCGAGCAACGACGGACACGGGCACGCGAGCAGCTTGAGCTCGAGCTCGAACCACAGCTTGAGCTCGAGCTCGAACCACAGCTTGAGCTCGAGCTCGACGAGCTTTTTTTTCTCTATCGAGTTGAGCTCGAGCTTGACTTTTGAGCTCGACTCGAGTTCGAGCTCGAGCTCGAGCTCGGCATTTGACAGACGAGCTCGGCTCGAACAACCCTTGACTCGAGCTCGACCCGGCTCGTTTGCACCCCTAAACAAGTCTCTTTCATAGGTTAACAATTATAAAGGGACGGTTCAAATTTGGCACTCATAAAAAAAGCACCATTTAACCTCTACAGATATGAAATATTGCAAGCATACGGAGGGCACATCAAAATGAATAATATTAATCACCTGCATGTTGCCAATGAGAAGTGAAAACAGGACCAACCCATAGATAGATACAAAAACAGCAAATAGAACCTCCCAGACAAAAGTACTTGTCTGCATATTTTGCCCAAGGGAACTGCAACCAGAAAGAATGAGCCAGCATTATCTCAGATCACAAGTCTTCAATTCAAAACAGTTAAAGCTTAACTAAATTAAAAAAAAAAAAAACAACTGCAGCAACAGTTAATCTAATGAATTTAAAATGTATAAGGTAGGCTCTAGATGATACATTTACAAATTCAATGTATGCCATCAGCTCATCTTCAAAAAAAAAAAAAAAAAAAAAAAAAAAAAAAAAAAGAAAGAAGCACCGTACATGGATATTAATATTCATTATGCTTGCTTGAAGAGATACCAATCTGATAAATACTATCAGGAAAACTAAAGTTAAAAAGAAAAAAAAGATTTTAAAAATTTAAGACTCTGTTAGTGTACTAATATTCCAATAAAGATTTATGTGAAAAAGGAAGTAACAAGAAAAAAGTGCTGTTAAGGTTTATGCTTTGGTATTTGAGAAGGTTAACTTGAACATCCAAAATTCTAATTGCATCATATTTCACCATATTCTTTTCCATGCATGCGATACTTAGCCAAATATCCGTTGAGCTCCCTAGTTAATGACATTATAGTTTAGTTTTTCACGCTCACTTAAGCATTGTCATGTTATTTGAGTTGTGGGACGCCTCACAGTGTCTCTTATCAAAACAAGGTTAGCTTTTGATATATAGAAACCATAGATGAAGTACAATTCTTCAAATAGATCAAAATAGTCAACAAAAACCCAAATGATCATAAGCCAATTATTAAAAGCTAAACCAGGTCAAAACAGATTTGCGCCAGTCCCATGTTCAAGCCTTTTCATGTCAAGTATATTTATAGCCGAATTTCTTTAAATTTGTTCAGATTTGAATTATTTTGTAGGGCAACTTCTTCTTGAGGAATATAATAGATTTAAATTTCAAATTTGTTGGGATTATATAAGATTAAATTATATTTAAATATTTGGACTTATATATGTGATCCTATTTCTATAAATAGGGATTGACGGCAGAAAATTATTAATATTATTATTGAATGAATGAATGAAATTATTTTTAGCCAATTGAGTTCTCCTTAGATCCAAGTTGTGTATATGAAACACTTCAAACTATGTGTATGGAGTTTTTATTATTCAAACTATGAGGAATGCTAGAATCAAGAGAACTGCTTATTGATTCTTCTATAAGAGGGATTTCTACTAAGATTGTTTCTCCCACAAATCCCATCATTACGATTCAATCTACCTACTTGGACATTAAAATATCATTTCAGAAGAGGTGATACCTGGGATACATGTTAAGCACAAGTTTCCAATCAAGTGGCGAGGTAAGTCTACTTCACGTAATGCACAGATGACCAAGGAGGAACTGCATAAGCTAACTCTTACCTCTTGAAAGACTACATCGATCTTAACCCTCCAAAGCGAAGTTCTTAGCGCCCCAAGAGAATTGACGCAATGCAAGGGTTCAAAAATGCCAAAATAGTTGAAAAAAGCCCAATTGATCATGGGTCAATAACCAAAAGTCAAACTAGGCCAAAACATATGTAAATTGACGTCATTTTCAAGCCTTTTTTAAGCCCATCTATGTTAATGGCCACAACAACAACAACATCAAGCCTTTGTCCCACTACGTGGGGTCGGCATCTATGTTAATGGCCGAATTTCTTTTAATTTTTTAAAAATTTGAATTGTTTTATCATGTGTTATCTTCTTTTGGATTAGAATGGGTTTAAATTTAAAATTTGATAAGATTGGATAGAACTAAATTGCATTAAAATGTTTGTCCTTATCCGTGTAAGCATAGTTCTATGAATAGGAATTGATGGCATGCAATTTTGATTAGTATTGATTGAATGAATGAAATTATTTATGGCCAAATGAGTGCTTCTTATATTCAAGTTGTTTACGTGGATCACTCTAAACTTTATGCGAAGTTTCTTCTTTTTCCCTCTCCATCATCCATCATTAACATAATGCACATAAAAACTAAACTCAATTTCCAGCACCAAGTATTAGATTCTTAAATTCAGCCAAGAAAACTTCAAAATCAAGCTTCAACTTTTCCTCCCCTGACTTCATGATGTTCTAATCTCTGCAAAAATAAAATACATCTAACCAAAAAAAAAAAAATGATAAAGCCCATCATCAACACAAACCTCAGATTCTGCAGCCCCCACCAGAAGCAGTAAACAAATTTCTGCACAAAATTTCTTGATTGAACAATATTTTGAAGAGCTTTTAGGTAGATTCCAAAGTCAAAGGTCGAACTGTTAGGATTTTGTATGGGGCACAAGTTAAATATGAAACTGTTGTCTTGCCCTTTTCCTGCTCCACAGTACCAAGAGCTAGTCTTGCAATTATTAATAGAACATGCATGTTTCCAGCATGCATCTTCACGTTCAATGGATAGCAAATACCAGAATGCTCCAAGTACCTAATGAGGAGTTACAGCTTCATGAGCTCCATAAAGAATGAAAGTTTCTTATTTCTTTTCTTCCAAAATGTGATAGGAGAGGGAAAAACACAAATATAAACATACGTGACTTGCAAGCATGTAAAGCAAGAGGTTGAAGGCAGCCCCAGCCCAAGCTGTTTCAGTGATTATGCCAGCAGACCTTGTTACTTCTGTATACAATGGTATGATCCTTGCAAGTCTAGGCAGATATTGGAACACCACAATAATCATCAAAATATTTTTTGCATCCAATGGAGTTGATTCTTTCAATTTTGGTATCATGATCAGTACAAATACCTAAGTGTTATGAAGAAACTATAAACTTGGGCACTCATTAGCAAGAAAGATGCACCCAAACGTAGGGTTCAATTTTAGTAACAGATATCATAAACTTCATAAGTATTAAAAGAAGCAAAATAAGAACATACAACTGATCTGACAGCTTATAGTCTTTAAAATAATATTAAAAATTTTCAACAACAACAACAACATCAAGCCTTTATCCCACTACTAATCCTTTTTCTCCATTGCATTTTTCTCCATTGCATCCTGTTAAGGGTCAAATTCTTATTTAAATCTAAAAAAGAAAGGTCATTTCTAATATTTTCTAATCAAGTCTTTTAAGGTCTACCTCTACCTTTCTTAATATAAGCTAATCTAATACATTTACTTTTCTAACCGAGTTAGCAGAAGGCTGTCGTTTTATGTGACCAAACCATCTAAGGCGACTCTCTCTAATCTTATCTTCTACTAGAGCTACTCCAATCTTTCATGTATATACATTTCGTATCTTGTATCTAAGATTAAAGCCACTCATCCACCTAAGCATCCTCATTTCTGCAACACTTAATTTAATATTATGCTTCTCTTTTAATGGCCAACATCTGCACCATAAAGCATTGCAGGTTTCACCATCATTTTATAGAATTTTCCCTTAAGTTTGAGGGGGGCTTTTCTACACACAATAAGCCTGATGCATTCCTCCACTTCAACCATCCAACTTGAATTCTTCTTATAATATCTCCAATTATTTCACCATCACTCTAAACAATAGACCAAAGATATCTAAATTATGTACTCTTATTAATGACTTGATCGTCCTAAGTCACAAACCCTTTACTAGATCTATTACTACTAAAATTACATTCTATATATTAAGTTTTAAATCTGCTTAAATGAAAATCTTTAGGCTCTAAGGTTAACCTCCATAATTCAAGTTTACCTCCAACTCCCTCTCCAGTCTTATCAACAAGAAGATTATCGTCAGCAAAAAGTATACAGTAGAGTATAACCTCTTGCAAATGTCTACTGAGAACATCCAACATAAATAAAAAAATACTTGGTCAAACCACCTTGTGTTTGAATACAGATAACAACACCTGCATACATATATCTAATGACTTGAATATAAGCATTATTAACTCATTTTTTTCTAGAACTTTCCATAGCACTTCTCTTGGAACTTTATCATATGTTTTCTCTAAATCAATAAATATCATATGAAGATCCTCCATATTCTCTCTATGCATTTCCATCAAACATCTCAATAAATGAATAACTTCCATAGTAGACCTACCCGACATAAATCCAAATTGATTTTGAGAAACATTAGTATCACGTCGTAACCTATGCTTCATAACTCTCTCTCAAAATTTTAAAGTATAACACATTAACTTAATTCTTCTATAATTCGCACAATCTTGTGCATCACCTTTATTGTTAAAAATATGAATCAACACACTCATTCTCTACTCATCTGACATCTTTTTAGTCTTCAAAATAATATTAAAAAGTATAGAAGCCAAGAATTTCCTTCATCTCCTAAGCATTTCCACACTTCTATTGAAATATCATCATATCCAACAGTTTTTCCGCCCTTCATTTTCTTTAAAGTCTCTCTAATTTCAGTTTTACTAATACTCCTATAAAAAAAACTCTTTATTTTCATATAAGATGTTAATGTCACTAAAGTCAATCGTATTCTCACAATCTTAACTGAAAAATTTAGCAAAATATCTCATTCACCTTTGTTGAAAATCTTCTTCAAATAAAAGTACTTTTTGGTTTTCATCCTTAATGCACTTCACTTGCATTAAATCCTTACTACTCCTATCACTTTATTTGGCTACTTATACATATATCTTTCGCTCTCTTTAATATCTAATTTATTATATTAATTATTAAAAGCTAAAATCTTTCCATCATATATTGCTTTATTAGACTCCTTAAGGACCTCTTTATATATTTCCCAATTATTAGATTTTTTACATCTAAACCAATTTTTATAACAAAATTTTTTATTTTTTTTATCTTTTCTTACATATTTTGATTCCACCAACAACTGTTTTTACTATTAGTAGTTTTTCCCTTTGATAATCTAAGCACATCAATTTGCAACATTTTTAATATCACTAGCTTCCACATAACATTAGCTTCCTCATGCACAAACAAAATCTTCAGATTTAGAATACAACAACAACAACAACATCAAGCCTTTGTCCCACTATGTGGGGTCGGCTACATGAATCTTTTTTCTCCATTGTGTCTTTTTAAAAGTTGTGGGCTCCGAAAATTCGGCCCCGGCCTCCGCGCCACGCTTTTCTTTTTATTCAGCGAGGGAGTTTTAACGGATTAAGCTCCGGTGTAAATTTTGGAAGGCAGATGGGTTTGTAGATAAGACACTACCCAGAGATTTCACCCTCATTTTGTGAGGACTTTATGATCTGAGTTCTGGTTTCCTATAGGCGCAAGCCCCTATAGTTAATTACCCCTCCCGATCACGAGAGAGAACTCTCGATTAAGGCTAGTCGTCAATCAGATACGTAAAGATACGT
>NW_021319798.1:79921-130612 GCF_001605985.2 Dendrobium catenatum | reverse complement strand
TGTGTGTGTGTATGTGTGTGTGTGTGAGAGAGAGAGAGCAAGAAAGAGCACGGGAGTGTGTGTGTGTGTGAGAGAGAGAGAGAGAGCAAGAAAGAGCACGGGATTGTGTGTGTGTATGTGTGTGTGTGAGCGCGCGCGTGTCTTTTACCTTCCTAAGTATCTAATTTATTATATATAAAATTAAAAGCTAAATTTTTTGCATCTCATACTAATTTTTTAGAATCCTTACGAGCCTATTTATATCTTACCCAATTTTCTGAGTTTTTAAATCTAAACTAATTTTTATAATAAATTTTATTTTATTTTTTCTTGCTTTTTTTTATTCCGCTACCAACTATTTTTATTATTATGAGCTTTTTCTTTTGATATTGTAAGCATATCATTTGCAATATTCTTAATATTACAAGCTACGTTTTTCTACATAACATTAAATTTTTTCAGGCATAGTCAAAATTTTAAAATCTTAAATCTTACTCTAAAAAATGTTTGTGTTAGTGTTCTTTAAATGCTCCCATATAATCATAGAACAACATTTTATTTCATTTTTTATATTATGCCCTTTCATCTTGAAGTCCAAAACTAATAAGTAATGTTGGACACAGAATTTTAACTTAAAAAAACTTTACAATTTTTGCAATCTAAAAGATCTATTATTCATATAAAACATAATCAATATGGGTTTCACTATATCCATTCTTATAAGTGATGAGAGGCTCATCTATTATTTTTTAAATAAGATATTAGTAATTACAAAATCATAAGCTAAAACAATATAAGATAGGCACGAGTTGGACACGGTATTATAATTTTTGTATTTTAAAAATGGTGTATAAAATTAAATAAGTATAATATTAAAAATAATATAGAAATAATAAGTCATTTAACCAAAATTTGTGCTTAAAATGATTAATATTAGGATGTTAAGAGTCAGATGTCAATGTCGTGTATCAGGCATCAAGAGAGGAGACAACCATGCTGTTGAGAATAGAGCATCGTGTTATGCGGTAAGTATCAGGCGTCGATGTCAAGAGGGCGTTTGTCATCGAGGTTGAGAGGGCGTTGGTCGTCAATGTTAAGATGACGTCGGAAAAAGATGAGTTGTCGAGTTGTGGGTGTAGAAATTGCTAGCGTTAAGCATCAATGTCAAGACAGTGTTAGACTTTGATGTTGAGATGATTTTGAAATGTCAATGTTGTAACAGATTCAAACTTCAATGTTGAGATGACATCAGTCATTATTGTGAAACCAAAGTCGTAACTTGCCAAAGAGAAATGAAAATGAGAATATTTAATAAATGGGGTAATGTGCGGGCGATGGATTTGATGTTATGGATAGAAAATATGAAATTTAGTTTTTATATTTTAAATAAATAAAATTTTTAAATACAAGAAATTATATTTAAAAATTTCATAAAAATTTAAGACATGCATATCCAATTTGTATTTAATACTTTTTTTAATCGGACATGTTTTCGACGTGTCAGACGCGCGATGTGTCGGACACTGCACGTCTCTTTAAAAAGTGTCAGTGCATCATAATTCATATGGGTTGCAAAAGGATTTGAGCAAATTCACTATGTTATAGACATGGCATGTTAACAAACACCATGTAGTTAAGTGCTTGAATGGGTACTTCATCTCCCTCCCTCTTAAACTAGTTAGTTCATCACTTCATATGGGTTGTAAATAAGCTACGAGTGAGTTCCCTATGCTTTAGAAATAGCACTTTGACAATCACCACTAAATGAAGTAAAAAGATTGAAAGGGATCCCCACTCTCTCCCACACATATTCAATCTTGTATTCAAGTACTTATATTATCATCATGGATCCAAGTGTAAGCAACATTAACATCACAAATACAAGACCTAACACTTTCCTTTTGCCTTAAGCCCCCTCCCCCCTCCTCTCCTCACAGCTGGCAACCACAACAATCTTTGGAATTTGAGCTCACAATCTTTCCATCAACCTCTATATTTAAAGGTCTATCTCATTATATTCCTCTTCTTATCTCACCCTCTCCATCTTCATTCACCACTTTCTCTCTATCTCAAACTGATGCTATCAAATATTCTGTATTTTTATTTTATATTGAACATTAGTATGTTTTTCTTATGTTCTTTTCTTTTTTTAGCTATTCAATGATGGGAAAGCATCCAATGATCATGGTAGATAGTTCTTGGGGCTTGGTAGACTGGTTTGCTGGCTCGGTTGGTCTTTGGCTGCTGCTGGTTCACAGGTTGGCTTATGGTCCACGGTTTTGGGGCCTATGGTGATATGTGGAGGAGGTTGGTTCGTTGGAGTTGAGCTCATTTTCTTAGTTGCTAGCTCATTAATGATGAGCTAAAGTTTAGTAGCTCATTAATGTTCTAAAGGTAAGCTCATAAGTTGGATTCATTATTGGAGTGGTCTTGTCCCCTTTTCTTCTTTAATATTTATCTTTGTCCCATGGGATTTCGTGGCTGTTTTTGGGCTCCCTGTGCTGGTTGTTTCCCGTGCCATGGCTCCTTGGTTTTCCGGCTGGTTGCTGGATTCCTGAGCTGGGTGGTCTTTCCGTGTCTTTTGGCGCCTCGGTTCTGTGCGGGCCTCTTTGGTTCCCGTGGCTGCTTCTTTGGTTCCTGGCTGGGCTGTTTTCCGTGAAATGCTTGGGGGAATTCCGTGACTTATAATGCTTGGGTTCTTGTGAAATTTCATTAAAGTGGCTATTTGTATTCCCCTTTCTTACCTATAAATATAAGATGTTTTGAGAAGGAGGAGTTGAATATTGAGAGCATTTTTGCTATTGACCTGCGGGTTATTGGAAAATCTTGCGAGCTTGTTCCATTCTTCTTCCCTTCTCTCGAGGAAAGACTTGCGAGTGCTTTCCACCCTTCGTCTTGGCTTCTAATCTCTTTCGTCTCTCCGCAAGTTCCACTCCATCTGTATCCTTCTTCTTGAGCTTTGGTGGTGTTTGTTGGCTGATTTGGGAGCATTTACTGGAGGAGTTTGGAATGATCAGTTGGACTATCGTGCAGTGGTGGACCATCGGTTTGCTAGCCCTAGAGCACTTATACTTAATCTACATTTCGATGCATGTGAGTAACCCGCTCTGACGATTGTCTGAGGATAGCGTTGTTTTTTTATTTCCTTTGTTTCTTTGAATTCTCTTCTAGCTTTCTTCGTCAAATTTGGATGTTATAGATGATTGCAACTATTTAAATCAAGTTTAGTTTTAGTTTTGTTCTTTGTTCTCTTGTTTTTGGCTTTTCTAACTAGTGTGCTTACATCACAAACCCATGACTATCTCCCTTCTTTGCATCATCCTCTCTTTCTCCCCCTCTTTAAATCTCTCATTTCCCTATCCTTCACCTTTCACTAGTAGCCCCTCCCACCTCTCTCTTACTAACCCGAAAGAGGTAGATCAAATGGGATATATTATTTCAAGTAAGCCCCAACACATCCCTTACCAAACTAATTTCAGGTTGACGTGTTTGAACCACCATATTTGGTTCTAATTTCAAACAATTTTAATAAATTGGCCAATTTAGCTCATCATTGATCGGCTGAATCAGTTCGTGGGTCAAACCCAAACTCCATAGATAACACATCAAATAAAGTTCCCCCCAGTTGTAATGGGCCATCATTCAATAAAAAAAGCCTAAATAATTTACTTTACAGGCATCACTAGGCGATACTAAGGAAATATTTATTAATAAAGAGAATATCAAGATCTGCGAAATTGTCCATAAAAAAATTAAAACAAATTTACAATACAAAATATATTATGGAATATTTTGATATGTTCTCGAATCATGAACAATCGCTGCACTCATAATCATTCACCTAAATAGACATTTCCAACGCTATCCATAGCATGTAACTCATCTTGTTTCCCCCAACTGTAATAAACCATCAAGGAAAAAACACAAACATCCGCAAATGCATCAGGCCATGCTAAAAAATATATTTCTTAATAAAAAGATGATCTATATGTAAGAGATTATCAAATAAAAATTAAAACAAATGTGTTACATAAAATGTAAGAAGTGAGATTTTGCTAAGTTTTCAAATCATGAACAATCACCCACTCAAAATCATTCACAGAATATCTTGGGAGAACGTTCACAACCCAGAAAAACCATTTTGTGAAGCAAAAGGAAACTTCAAATGTTCGCCAACCGGTCAATTATAACAAGATTAGTCAAATTCATCTAATGGTTTAACCATGGAAATTGAATACCTGTGGAAGAGGAAGGACAGCAAGGATATCGATGAGGAAATATGATGAAAGATACCGTCTAGCTATTGCTGAAGAATCATCAACCAAAACTCCTCTTCCAAATACTCGAGATGAAGGAGCAATGTAACCAGTTCTAAATTGGAAAAAAATATGGACCAAATAAAAGACATCTGTGAATGAGCGTAAAACACTGGCTATAATTTCCAATCGTTTATCTAGCTCGAGGCATTTACCATCCCTATTCACTATAGGAATGTAAAAAAATAACGGATCCACGGATACTGCTATCAAGCAAGAAAGGACAAATACTTTGTTCCACCTTTGAAGAAATGCACCTTGAGGGTCAAGAATTATTTTTCTGGATTGTGGTTCCTCGAGAGCTAAATCATAAATTGAACTAGAGCCAAAACTTTTTCCGCTTATATCATGAATTAACTGCAAGAATCTTTGGATAATAGCAGTTACCCAACTAAATGGATTCCATTTTTCTCCAGAAAATGTACTACCTGTACTTGAAGATTTCTCAGAACTCCAGTCATGAAACCTGCATATTTAAATCATGAGTGCTTAGTATATTAAAAGGAATATCAAATGTGGAAACTAAGAATACCAATGAAAAAAATGCTCATTTTAAGGCAAAATATTCATGGAGAAATGTGTGGTACTTAGAAGAAAGAAATTAACTTTTGAAATTGTTTATAACCTTATAATAATTAGAAAAAGTTCTTGGGTTAATTCCTCATAATAATTAAGATGAGAATACAATAGGACCTATAATATAATAATTAGAGTAAGAGCAGGTTTCTTGAAATCAGACTAAATAGAGAAGAATCTACTGGCCTCATACTAACAGTATTTTTTTAATCACTCCAGAGAAGAAAAAAAAAACTCACTATATGTACAATAAACAATAGCTAGTAGTTTATAACCTTTTTTTTATTCACTCATCTACCAAAAATAATTTTATTTAAAACATGGAAACTCAATCTTTACAAACCTAGACCATCATTAAAAGCAAACATCATTGCAACACAGAAAGAAAAAATAGAAAAAATAAATAAAAAAAAAATCCAATAACTAACTATACAAGCCCTCATAAATAACCCTACAAGCCCGTGCTGGTGCTGCCTTTATAGTGCCTCTTCAATATCCATTAAAAGCAGCATAAAACATTAAAAAAAAATAGAAAATTCTATCAGAACGTCTTGTTCTTCATCAGTCAGTCGTTTAAGCCTTTAACAAATCTCAAGCTGCTTTGCTTTGTGCTTTTTACTCTATAATTCTCTTAATCACTGCATTGCTCTACTTGAACTAAAAGCATGAAAAAACCATTCCACAAGGAAAACTAATCACCAAGATAGCGTTCAGTCTCATACTTTCAAGTTTCAATAATGACAGTTTCAAGTTTCATGCCAATCCATACTTCCCATAAGCAGCTTTCTGTACCTAAGATCAGAAATTCTGCATTGCTTCAAAGAAAATCTTTTTTCTGGTGTAGATTAAATGATAACGTTATCCATGTCTTGTATATAATAGCTCTGTTTCGGATATGCTAGTCATGCAAAAGGTGTAATATTCCATCGAATTCACCTATAGAGGGAAGGGGACAATCATGATATTTAAATTACAATCATAGCTTGAAAAATTAAATGGGAAAAAAAGAGAAGTATCACTATGGAGAATTATGGGTCTTGAAAACTGAATGTTTATATTTGCAAAAAAAATTTGTTTTATTATTTACTGAACACCGACCACATGTATGGAGCAACTCCAGTTTACTGCACTCACTTGAGAACACATGGACATGCAAAGATAAGAAAATACAGCAAACAAATAGCAAGCTTAATCCATGACAAATGATGTTTTTATTGGGACTGGTTAGAAGAAATTGGTACCAATGCCGTAATTGTTAAAAAAGACTTAATGATGTGAATCAAAGTAGGAATTGCATTTGGAAAATAAAATGAAAGTTATTTAAAGCATTGTCAAAACAAATTTTATTACCAATAAAATGAAGGTTTAAATTATTCTAGGTAATTAACTTGCTTAGGCGAAGATTTGCTTTGAGATAACCAAACAATTCATAACACTCCAAAATTAAAGATCTACTTAATTGCTCATAACAATTATCCCACAATTAATAATGAAGAATTTCACCTTGAGCACCCTCTCACTCGTTCACTCTTGGGTTTTAACGGAGAAGAAAGAACCATGCGAAGATGGAGAGCACCACTATGGAAGAGGAGACGAAAGACTTTGTTACCGGAGAGGTATTCGCCGGAGGAGGTGGTGGTGGATGGCGTCCGATGATCGTCCAAGTGTAGTCACGAAACTGTCGGTCGAAGATACTTGCGAGAATCGGGACGACTCGCTCCAAGTACTCTTCAATTGTGGCGTCGTCTTCAAATCCTACGTCAAAGCAAGGAGATCTTAGGATATCAATGCTCCCGTCGGCGTGGAATACTAATCCCCATTCAAGCTCCGGATCCGCCATTCAACATTGAGGAAGGGCAGGAAGAAGACAAGGGAAGGAGGATGGAGCCGAGAGCTAGGGGAAGACCAAGGGAAAATCTGAATTTGAATTTTCAGATTTTCTTAGGTTGGAGGGAGAGGTTAATTGCAATAAAAACCTCCAAATTTTCAATTAAAGAGAAGCGGTTATTAAGGGGGAATTAAAAAGGGAATTAGTGGGTGCCTATGTGGCAAGTAGAGAGAGAAAAGGTGAGGAGAGGATGGCCGGCCAAGCAAGAGAAGAAAAGAGGGATTTTAATTAATTGGTGGGCCCCAATGAAGGAATTAAAATCTGAGCTTTTAATTCCAAATTTCAATTTATTAGAGCAATTTCAATAAGGGGAGAAGGAAATTTCGAATTTGAATTCAAATAAATCAATCCTCCATTAATTTTCTTGCTTAATTGAGGTGAAAAATTAAGAAAGAATTAAAGGAGGTTTGAAGGCTGAAATTCGAACCATCCAAGGAGGATGGACGGCGGGATTCACCAGGAGAAAGTCTCGGCCAGACTAGAGGAGGAAGGGCGGCGACTGGGCTAGGCCGCTGACCGGCGGCAAGGGGGAGGCGGAATTCTGGGCTGGCGGGTCGGGGGGTGGTCTTTTGTCGGGGCTGGCTGTAGGGGACGGAGAGAGAGGCAAGAGAGAGGGTCAGGTGGTTGGAAGCTTGGTGGGGAAGAGGAAATCAGCGAACCAAATAGCATAAAACCAAGAGCTCACCGTCGTGGGCTGTTGGGTATTTCGGGTGGAGCCTCTCCTAGGTCTCCTCACTTTCTCTCAAGCTCTCAAGCAAGACAAGAAGAATGAAAACTCAGAAATTTTATTGATTCAACAGTAGCTCATACAATAGGAGGAGACCCCTTTATAAAGATCTCAAAGCATGAAAATGAAAATGACTCACATGCCCATCGGGCTACAACAAACACTATGCCTTCATAAGGGCAAAATAGTCACTAATGCATGAAATAAAAGATACATAAAATAACATAGAAAAAAAAATATCATAAAATGACATGACAACATCAGAAATATAAGCTCCCAATCGTAGCCGTCGATCTACGATTCCTTCGTCGGTTGTTGACCTTTGTAATAAAAAAAAAAAAAGAGAGAGAATATAAAATCTTTAAATCATTACTTCTGTCAGATATCCCACTATGGCCGCCTGAATCCCCTGCTAAAATCTTGTATTTCCTATAGCTAAATCCTGCCCATATCTCTGCACTTTTTCTCAATGACTAAAATCATTTTAAGAGAAACAAATACATACTGTTTTTTTTTTCTTTTTGTTAAATAATCAAGAAATTTGAATCTCAATTTGACTTTTTATATGCCTGAAACCATAAACCTAAAAGAACTACGAATAAAGGCCTAAAGGGTATATTTTTTTAATTCCAACAAATATGCATAAATAAACAGCAGCTGACATGAGCTCAAACACCAAGAAAAACTCTGAAGAATTTTAAAGTAACACATGCCCAATCAAATCCTCCGGCAGAGATGCTGCAAATTAAGATTCATGGGAGATGTAAAGCACAGTATTGAAGCTTAATGAAGAGAACAAAATCTAACCTTACAAATCTGCCCTCTCGGTGATTCATAACTTAACAGGATTTATCCTGTAGATGTCAGCCTTCAAATCTTCGATTTCTTTTTTAAAACATGTCACTTTCGGCAAGCATTTCAATGGCAGAGTCTTACGATAACCTAAAAAATGACAAAGTTGCATTGTAAATGCTTTCTCAGTAAGTAACATTGTCACAACACTACAAATCAATTCAGAAAATTGGTAAACTATAGGCAATAAAAGGGCAATTTATGTGACTAGAAGAGGAAAATTGTGTTTTCTCATCAAGAAAGTATCATGATTTTTACTGAAAAATCATACGGAACTGAAAGTATCAAACTAATCCTTCTCAACAAGACAATATAGTGATGCACTAACAATAAATCAAGAAGTTAAACTTTTGACTAAAAAAACTATACTAAATGGGAAAAATAACTGTAAGTAAAACTGATATAAAAGGAAATTCCAAATCTAGTCACCGTACAGGTGTAAATTATTGTTCTTATACGATAAAGGACAGCTCTAGATTTTTGATGGCATAATTCTACATGCAATAGCAAAGAATAAAATCTAATGATAGCAATCAATATTATGTCCTTTAGTAGTTCAAAATTAAAGAATGAGATGGATAATGCATCGATAAAGGAATCTTCAGTCATTAAACCAGGAATTAAGTGCTTAAGCCTTCCAAATTTGGTAAGCTAACTGCTCGACCAACAATTAACAAATTACGCTGCCATGATTGTTTAGCATGAGTTTTATCTGTATAATAATAAACAGCATATGCTACAGTTTGGTTTTTTTCCTGTCAGCACTCACTGTTTTTAACAAGTCATTTTTATCCATTAAATTATTAGCCTATAAATAAAAACAAACATACAGACAAGGGCAGATACCAAGTGGAGCCCTGAAGGCACGGGACCCCACTAGTCCGCTTAAAAAAAGAAATTCTGCAACAAGAGGCTTGAATATGAAAAAGAGAATGGGTTATAGGAAGTTGCCGCCAACACTTAATAAAATAAAGAAGGATCTGTCACACCCCATTTTGACACCCACAGTCATTCTAGAGTGTGACAGATAGGAAAAATCTGAACAGACATATTTCTTATTAACACCTATTTTGAACTACTTCTATTAGCATTAGGTGATTAGGAAGTAGTCTATTCAGACTATCTCGGCAATCGGCATCACAAGTTTTATACACATAACATGAAGCATATTTAAAATACCTCAAATGAAACATAGAGCTTTACAAAACTTTTTAAAATTCACTTATATATTCAAAAGTGTTTGTACAGCTCCTACTCTGATTTCTTTGTATACCCAAAACGTGTATGTAATCCAAAAGTTTTGTCGCCCTTTTTGTTTAATGGCCTACTGGTTCCATTTTCCTGCGGTACAACCACTGCTAATGAGCTAGAGCTCAATAAAATACGTAAGCAATGTATACGAAATAATAATAAATATATGAGCAATTAATTTAAAGCACATGTAATTCCATACTTAATATAAGAAATGCATAACATCACATTCTATCATGTTTATTGTTCAACATATTTATACAATTCATATGATGGATATAGTCTTTTGTACCCTTCCAGTTTTCTAAGTCAAAGTTGGGTCCGAATTCTCAACTTTTAGAATTGAGGCTGCTCTCTCATTCAAGGTTGAGTCCGAATTTTCAACTTTTAAAATGTAGAGAGTATAGGTTTACCTCATCAGATCTTTCGCCTTTACTTATGCGAGACTATCCCCATATATGACTTATTTCACCTATCCAAACCTCTCACTTTTAACAATCATAAAATATGTTATTGTAGTTACTATTTAATGAATCAACAAATTTATACATGAATAAACTGGAATAAACTAGAAACAAATGCGAGATTGCAAATATATAAAATTTTATTAATACTCATGACATCGTTTAGATATCTCAACTTACTAGGAATTGGGTCTCTTAAATCTTGCATTCTTTTCCTATTGTAAACAACCTAAACATACATTTCTTTATTTATACATGCTTTTAAATAAAATAACACAAGAAATATGAATATATTGAAATTTACCTCAATTGCACTCTTCTTCATTCAATCAAACATTCCTTTGTTCTCCTAAAACTCTTTCTCCCACACCGTCCTTTCTTTTCTATTTTCTCCTTCTGAATTCAATAAACCAATTTCAGCATCCCCCTTTCATTTCAGCACATAGCAGCACACATAATTTCAACAGCATACAACAAACCTTTTATTTCAGCATTTCAACAGTCCCTTACTGGATTCCATCAATTAATTTCAGAAAAATAATAGCACAGAAACACTGATTGCAACAACCTGAATTACAGCAACACTCCATTAAGGACACTCATATTTCAACATGCTTCTTCCAGATTTTAGCAAACTTACAGCCCTTATCTTTATTGCTTTCTTACCTCAATGTTTTCTGAAGTTTCTTCCCACAGCAGCTCTTCATTTTCCTACTGATTTTCACATTTTTTCAGATTTATAAACCTACAGCAGCAGCTACAGCCAGCCACCAACCAGCCTTTGCTTCATGCGACCTGCTCACTGTTCGAAGGTAGAAGACAATTGACGAGTGGGAGAAGGAATAGGGAATAGGCTAGTGCTTTACTTCAATATATTAATATACTACTAATTATTTTCCACTACTGCTACACTACCACCTATCCAATCCCTCTCATCCGTTGATCTCAATCAGACCTATGCATGTGTGGTTAAGTGACTTTAGCTTAGGAATAAAAAAATGAACTTTTTACTTCTGCTAGTAGAATACGAGAATTATAGGATCAAAACCTAATTTGCAGCCGTCCTTACAGATTGAATCACGTAGACCTTTCCTCGGTAGTCACCGTCATCGAGCCCCTTCTGACTTCACCTTTCTCTCACTCTCTTCTACCTCTCTCTTTACTCTCTCTCTCTCTCTCTCTCTCTCTCTCTCTCTCTCTCTCTCTCTCTAAGAGGAAACTTATATCTTTTTAAATTTTATATAAACAATTTATTAGTCTAAAACAAAACCTCAAAAACTATCAGGACCTGGCCCGGATGCTCGAATTACGAGGCGGAAACAGACGGTCGGATGGTTAATTAAATTTTCACTAAAACCTCTAAATTAAAATATATATATAAATACATTTCTCTTGGAGTGTCATGCTTACGATATATATTCTCTCATTTTCCACTCATTTTAAACTTTTGAATAATACTTGTATTCATTTACACCTCATGCTTCTAAATTACAGTAAACACCTCATGCTTCTAAATTACAATAATATAAGGCATTAAGAATAATATGCATGCTCAATTTAAACGTAAAATAATTCTATTAAAAATTCAATTTGAATATGACAATCAATGTTATGCATATCTATATGTGTTACATATATTATATTTTTATTATTTCTATAAATAGTACAACCATCACATGAGCCACCGTCTATTATTGCTTGTAATCACAAATTTCATTTGAATTGTGGCTAATCCTGCTTTTATCATGAGCTCTCAAAGCACATTGAATTAGATAGTAATTTGATTCAAAAATCCTTCAACACTAATATTATTTCTCTTCCTTATATTTCTGCAAATATTTATATTGTTGACATATTTATGAGAGCTATGACACAAAAATATCATCAATTCCATATGTTCTCATCATTAAAACTTCTGGAACAACCAGAGTCAATTTGAGGAGAGATGTCAATTGGAATTATGGCATATCATAAACCTTCTATTTTTATTTCATAATTAAAGCCCGTGCGATTAAGCATTACAATTTTTAAAATTTTGATTTAGGAATAGAGTTACAAGTTCCTTATTAGGTTAGATTTTGTTATTTTAATTGTTGATACTTAGCCTTGTGTCGTGCTAAATTTTTTTATATAATGATGAGAATCCTTTGTTCGAGGGCAAGGAGTCTAATTGAAAAAATAAATATTTTAGATGATATAATCCTTTAGCCTCTTCTTTTAGAGTAAGGGGAAACAAACAACACAATTTGTCAACAATGATCTTGTCTCTGCCTACCAACTCCAATGGTCTCGTTGTCTTTGCGTGAATGCTGCCTCCATCAAGCAAAAAATGATGATCACCATTCCTCCAATGTCAATCTTTGTCATCAGAGCATTCTCGTATTGGCAAACTCTCGTCAAACAATGCAATCATTCGCCTTGAGCACGTCTAAGAGCTCGTCGCTCTCCTTCAAAAGTGTGTTTAAGAGCTTCGCCTCCAAAGCTTCTAACATCCAAGTTTTTTTTTTTTTCACTCAGCAGGCTCTAATTTAAGAAATTGGCCCTCCACAACAAGTGTGGTTGAGGAATCACCATTAGGAATGTAAGTGAGCCGGTTCAAACTCGACTCGTTAACGAGCTCGCGAGCCAGCATATCGAGCTTCGAGTTCAAGCTCGAGCCTATAATAGAGCTTGTATAATAAACGAACTCGAGTTCGAGCTCAACCCAACTTGACTTGAAAGCTTATCAAGCTACTTGATTATATTACATATATTATATTTATTTTATTATTTTTATTTAAATATTAGCAAGCTTATATTATACACTTTAAAGAAAAAACCCTAGACGCCTCACGCTATAACTCATTTCGTATTTTCGTATTCTTCTTTGCCTCACGCTTGCAAAGCGGCTTCGTGCCTTCTTGACTTCGTCTTCCACTGCGACTTCGGCTTACAAAACTTGTTATTGAAAGCAGTTTCTCAACGGATGAGATTCGCGACTTCGTCTTCCACTGTGACTTCGGATCTTCACGCCTGTGTTTCAAACAACTGAGATTTCGATCTATTATTCTTCTTTCTTTAACGGCCTTCACCTGTAGTTTCTAGCCATATTTAAGGTAATCTTTCATAGAATCTCTTATGAGATCTGATTTTGCTCTTTAGGCTACAATATTTCTATAATCTTCTCCACTTCTATTTTTCATTACTCAGTGGGTGTCCTCGAATTTTTTTTCCTTCGATTTGTTAGTCAACATGTGTATGGGTGTCATGCACAAAAACCTTATTAGTTCCTCGTAGACAATTTGATGCTTCTAAAACAACTAGCATCAATTTGAGGGGAGATATCAATTAAATATATGTTATTCCTTAAATCATTAGGATCAAGCCAGACAGGACAGGAGTACATCAATTATTTCCTCTAAAAAGATTACTAGGCTAACCATGTTAAAAGATAGGCTTAGTTAATCGTATACTCGATGTAACCAGGAATCTCTCACCATCACAATAGGGATGAATTCTCGGTACCATAGGTGGCAGACTAAAGGATTAGCATCTGTTTCTGGTTCAAACAATTGGAAGAGTTGGTCAAGTAGCATTCGTAGTCTCCGCGCCATCACCACACCAAATTATAAACTCTTCAACTGAAAAGTCCTAAATAAAGCTAAAACCTGGCCAACGTCTCAATGAAACAAAAAATGACTAAGTCTCCATGCAATTTTTTTCGGTTACTTCCGTTAAAAATCCTCCTTCTATACGAGCTGAAAATGACTAAATTAAGCAAAAAAAAATAAAAAAAGGATGTTCGAAAAGCAACACCCATAACACTACAAACTACAATCTTCAGAATCAGCCAAAAATCCCCACACCGCAGGCATAACGAGGAAAGGAAAACAAAAAACATGACAAAACAGGCTGATGAAAGCAAATCTTACCGTTACCACAGGGGGCGACTATATATATTTATTTCTATCCGATAATGCTTTTTCCCCCTTTTTAGTGGTTTTCCACGTAAAAACTTTGGTGTCTCTTATGAATGCTACACCCTCTCACTTATCTGCTTGTGTGCTGGATCTTCGTACAATGCTAAGACGTTAAACCATATATTTCTCTACCGCCGCGAATACTCCAGGACGCAACAAATATGAATGACAAAGGTGGATTCTATTCTACGAGTGTTAATGGACGACCGAGGTTGGATTTTGGTAACAAAGATATATGAAAATTTGGGCTTAAGATCTATTCTGATAATCATTAAAAAGTGATTGTTCATAATTCAGTTAATTCTATATTTATTTAATTGAATTCAATTTTATTATATGATTCATATTAGTTTTCTTTATTTATTTATTTATTTATGTTTTAGGCTACGATAGCTTACGTACGAGCCTTATTAACTCATTTCTATTTTTTCTTTTATTTCCAGGCTCGAGGAAGGGTAATAAGCGAGCTAAGTAGTTTGTATAACAGACTCTGATCTATGTTGTATGTATGTTTTAGTTAATTTTTATTTTTGTATGCTTGACTTTTATTTATGTTATACTCTCTATTGTCAAGCACTATTGTAGACAGCCTTCAGATTATATATTTTTGGATGACATATACAAAATTAAGTTAAGATTCAGTGGTCTTACATTTTATATTGCATTCAATAGTGACTCTGTGTAGTATATAAATTAGAAAATTTATTTTAGTACTTCTCCAACTAGATCTTGGGGTTAGCCCTGCCATAATATGACCAATGCAGTTTCAGGCCAGGTTATGAAATATTGTGCATGCGAACTTCGATGCTTGTCATCACCGCTAACATTGACGTATGCAATCACTTATTGGGTCAATGCATAACGTCGACACATAATGTCAATGCATTCCAACTTCTTCAGACATCATCACCAACAATGGTGATACACACCATATCGATCCTAAAAACTAATGCATGTCATTAAATATTAACATCCACATCAGCTTATTTCATTATTTATCATCGCTAATAAGACCGACGAATGTTACTGTTGATAAAGCCAATGTCAACGCTAAAATTTATAATGAACTTCTTTGATTATGGTCTACTCTCATCATATAAGAACAAGAACAATTGAATAAATCATAAATGATTTATTGTAGATGGTTTCAATGCCTTAAGACTCATCCAACCTCAATAAAAAAATGCATCATTTATAGTTTATATCTATTATATTATATCAACATCTTCCCCAATTATGGGGAATTGCACCATTTATAACTTCCAACATAAACTAGTGAAACCATTCTAATTGGGTTGGGCTCCGTGCTTTTTTTTCTTTTAAGATTTTTCATGTAAAAACTTAGGAATCCGCTATGTTATTTTCTTTAATCTAGGCGTGTGGAAGATCTTCGTGCAAAATTAAAATATAAAACTTTATCAATCCTATAATCATGAATATTCAGACACACAATAATACGAATACTTTATTTGAATTTATGATGTTACACTAACCGTATTTTTACATTCATTACTATTATTTATTTTCTAGCTATAAAAGAAAGAATACAACATCCATTCAAATATCATTACAAAGCAAAATCTCATCAATTGTTTTGGAGAAAATTTGAGTCTTAATCCAATTTAATTGGGTTTATTTCGTACTCATGTAATTTTATTATGGATGAGTTCAATGCAAAAATTAATTATTCAATTAAGTATTGACATGTCACAAAAAAAATCATCTTGACCGGCCACGAATCTTGATGCAAATCTGAATTGGAAGCTTCCAAAATTAAATAAGGACCATCTAAAGTCTAATTTTAGTAAACTTATTATCAAATTGAACATCTCAGCAATACGAACCAAACAATATCAAAATCGACCCAATCTGAGTTCAAATGAGCCCAAATCTAGAGATAAAAGCATAATAGGAAGCTTCAAAATATTAATGGGATGACCAAATGATATCCAAATATGACATGCTTTGAGGAATGTAATAGCAAGTATTTTGATTCAGACAAATAATTTTTTTAGGAGTCTTTATAAGTCTAAATCACAAGCCATGTTCACCATAGCATAGATATAATAGTGCTTTAATTGCACTAATTTTGCATTATTTTTTTGGCATTGGTGCACTTTCTTAAAAATTTAACATACGTCAGTATAAGTGATTATTTTGGGATTGTCAGGCATCTGATTTCTAACATGTTTCATCAGAATTTTTTAAACATAATGGATTATTTTATGAATATTTTTTATAATTTTTAAAGCTCTCAATTTATAAATATAAACTATTTATAAATAAATATATAATTATATTAATATTTAAGTTATTATTTATTATAAAATATCCCGTCATTAATGACATTAAAGTCCTTTCCTCTTCTTAAATCAGCTAAGGGGAATAGACCTGTCAATTTCAGGTAATCCTTTTTCTCCATGTCACTCAAAGAGAAACAGAGAGCTCAGCGAAAGTCCGGCGAAAGCTGCGGCTACGCCAGCACCTTCACCGGCTGATTCTCCTCAAAACTCCCATGGAAAGAAACACTTTCCTTTCGTTTCTCCCCTTGCTCCACCGTCGTTCTCGAATACTTCGCCAACAATCTCGGCGAGAATTTTCGACATTTCGGGTTGGTTGGCATTTCGTATAACACACACACACGCTGATCATATGTTTCCTTTTTGTTTTTTGACATTAATTAGAAATTTTACGCAGGGAAGTGTATCAGGACTACTGCGAGGCAATGAGCAAGCTTTCGCTGGAAATAATGGAGGTCCTCGGGATGAGCCTTGGCGTCGGCAAAGCTCATTTTCGTGATTTCTTAATTACTACCCTCCATGTCAGAAACCAGAGCTCACGTTAAGAACAGGGCCTCACTCTGTAATTGCTTCGGACAGGCCGTCATCGGCGGTGGAGGCCTGATCGCCGGAACTCCGGCGTGGAGGGCCTTGCGAAGTGAAAGATATGTTGATAAAAGTTGCGCGTCTCTTTACAAGGAACAGTTATCATATCTTTGATTTTAATGATTTAATATATTTTAATTTGGTCAAAATTTTTAAAAAATTTATGATATGTTGATTTTTAGGAAATTATCACCGTATAACTTTTGATATGTGATAGATATCATTAATTTGAACATTTTGATGAAAAATATTAAATTTTCACTAGTTAAATTAGAAGTTATGATTTTTTTGAAGTAAATATATAATATACAAATTTCATATTTTTTACTGCATTGTATGAATTATTGCATTTGTGATGCAATAATTAATTTAATTCTAAAAATTTTGATAATTGACAAAGATATAAAGAGGCTCGTAAAGAATATAAGAAAATAATATGCGATGCAAGACTTTAACTTTTAGTGATTTATATAATAGATTAAATACTAAGCAGAGAGAACAATAAATGTATAAATTAGCCAAACAAAGATATATGAGTAATAAGGATTTAGTTCAAGTAAAGTGTATTAAGGATGAAAAAAAAAAAAAAACTTTTTTTAGAATATGATATTCAACAAAGGTGAATGAGATATTTTACTAAACTTTTTAACGAAGATTGCGAAAATAAGATTGACTGTAGTGACTTTAACACCCTAAATGAAAATAAATATTTCTATTTTTATCGGCATATTAATAAAATCGAAGTTAGAGAGGCTTTAAAGAAAATGAATGGTGGAAAAACTGTTGGACCTTATGATATTCCAATAGAGATGTGGAAATACTTAGGAGATGAAGGAATTTTTTGACTTATTAAACTTTTTAATACTATTTTGAAGACTAAAAAGATGTCAGATGGGTGAAGGAGAATGAGTGTGTTAATTATTATTTTTAAGAATAAAGGTAATGCACAAGATTGTGCAAATTATAGAGGAATTAAGTTAATGTGTCATACTTTAAAACTATGGGAGTGAGTTATGGAGCATAGGTTGCGGCGTGATACTAATGTTTCTCAAAATCAATTTGGATTCATGACAGGTAGGTCGAGTATGGAAGTCATACATTTATTAAAAGGTTTGTTGAAGAAATATAGAGAAAATAAGGATAATATATATATGATATTTATTGATTTAGAAAAAGCATATGATAAAGTTTCAAGAGAAATGCTATGGGGAGTTCTTGATAAGAAAGGAGCTAATAACACTTATATTCAAATCATTAGAGATATGTATGCATGAGTTATTACTTGTGTTCAAACACAAGGTGGTTTGACCAAGTATTTCCCTATTTCAGTTGGGTTACATCAAGGATCAGCCTTAAGCCCATATATTTTTGCTTTAGTCATGAATGTTCTCACAAGACATTTACAAGAGGATATACCTTGGTGTATGCTTTTTGCTGATGATATTCTTCTTGTTGATAAGACTATAGAGGGAGTTGAAGGTAAACTTGAATTATGAAGGTCAATCTTAGAGTATAAAGATTTTCGCTTGAGTAAATCTAAAACAGAATATATAGAGTGTAATTTTAGTAGTAATTGACCTAGTGATGGAATTGTTACTTTGGATGATTAAGTCATTAATAAGAGTACACATTTTAGATATCTTTGATCTATTGTTCAGAGTGATGGTGAAATAGATGGGGATATTATAAGCAGAATTCAAATTGGATGGTTGAAGTGGAGGAATGCATCGGGCTTGTTGTGTGATAAAAAAGTACCCCTCAAACTTAAGGGAAAATTGTATAAGAGTGATTTATGGTGCCGAATGTTGGCCATTAAAAGAAAAGCATAATACTAAGTTAAGTGTGGTAGAGATGAGGATGCTAAGGTGGATGAGCGGCTTTACCCTTAGAGATAGGATATGAAATGAGCATATACTAAAAAGGTTGGAGTAACTCCAATATAATATAAGATTAGAGAGAGTCGCCTTAGATGATTTGGTCACATAAAATGGCGATCTTCCTATATATATATATATATCGAGCTTGACTTGATTTGATCCAAATCCGTTTGAAATCATCTTGAAATAGGACCGAGCCAAAAAAAAAAAAAACTTATGACTTGGTTGATTACGGTTGATTCCGATAAAAAAAAATAATTCAAAATTCAAGCTAAACTCTATGAATGCCGATACATAATATGACTTGAAAACTTGACTCGATATGATCTGAGAATTTCGGGTTTTGATCGACCCATTAAATAAATGGGTGGAGTTCATATTCATTTTTTCGATCCATTTCAATAATGGGTCAGGTTCGAGCCAACCTACCAACCCGTTTTTGACCCTCCAACCTAAAATTTAACTAAACATTTTCAATCATATACATTTAAGTATTCAAAATAATTCATACATCCACATTTCAACATTTAAAAAAGCCATTATAATTATTTTTTTAATATAAAATAGTTGGCAAATCTAGTCGTGTTAAATTGGTTATTGATAGGTCAGGTTCGAGTCCAAGATTTTAACCTCTTTACTAAACATATAGGGTTTGGTTGAATTCAAAGCTAATCAATTTCAGGTTAAACACTAACCTTACCCAGCAATCCATTTAGGCACTTTGGCAAAACTCTGATAAATGAGCTGCTTTTCTCGGTATGCCCAAAAGGCCCAAACCTATTAATCATATTAAGCCCAACAGAAATGCACTTTTACTAATGTCAAATTAAAACACGCAAATTAAATAATAATTATAAAATAATAATAATAGTAATAATGTGTTAAAAATATATTTTTTAAATGATTTTTTACGCTAATTTTGATGCGGTTGGGAATAAGTCCAACTTATGTTATTTTGGAGTTGCTTTAGGGTTAAATTTGGGCAATTGCTTAAATTAAATTGTCAAATTTATTCATAATTTGACTAATGAAATTACTACAAAGTATATATTAGATTCAAATTATATATTTTAAAAATTATTTCATTTATTTTAAGATTATTATAATATAAATTCTTTATATGCAACACTAATATCAAAATAAATTTAATAATTTTCAAATTCAACTAATGAAAAAATTATATTTAAAGGGTTTGAGCCCATCATCACTGCTAAAGCTGATGCCCCTATATAATGTTTTTGTTTGTTGTTGCCACCAAGGAAGACATTTGTTTGGTAAGTCATAGTCAACAAGTCAATTATTTTCCGCCAACACGAACGCTAATATTGATCATTGCCAGCAAGGCAGACATATCTTGTAGACACCAACACTGTAATCCGACATCTCTACTAAGGCCCAAACTCGATTTCTAAGTCAATGGTTTCCCATGATCTATTACAATAATTTCAACAACAAAACACTTGATGATATTTATCTTCCAAAGATCATATATAATATATAGCATCAATCTCTTTTTTAATTACGGAGAATGATGTCATTTACGGGGTATGGTAGTTTGGAAATAATGATTAGACAATGACAGTCAAGTAATGGTGTTAAGGTGATTACGATTAGCAAATGATGATCAAGCGATGATAGTTAGGAGATGGTGGCCGAGAAAAAATGTCAATGTCAATCATTTGAAAGAACTCTAAAATTATTCAAATATATAAGCTCTATCTAATTCCATGTCATATTCATATGAAGAAAAATGCTTATTTATTGTTTTTTTAGAGAAATGTTTCCATTATTTTAATCAAAATCTCTAAGTACTCAATTGGATATTTAATGTAGATCCCCTTGATCATAAACCATCTTTGAATCATTTAAGTGACTAAATGACGAGCAATTATTACGTCAGGATACCTGACGCGTCCAGAGACCAATAATCATGCGCCACGTCACCTGAAATTCGGTATTGAGCACTCGGTATTGCTTGGTATACGTCCGGATTTTCAATTTTTTGTCTGGACGTAATAATTATTCCTAAATGACATCTTAATCTATCAATCTTGGGTTCATTTGATTCCTCTTATCACTTGTTTTTACTATAAGCATACAATATTCAAAGATTGTTTGACTCATTAAATAGTATGATGAAGTTTCCAACCAACATTCAAGTGCTTGATTTGGCATTATTTGTACTTGGATCAAATTACTTTTGATATTATTTGGTTCGTCTCTTCAAATTAGTCATTTTAAATATAATTTTGCTGAAGCCAAAGTTTAAATAGATATTGAGTTTTGTTCTAGAAGTTTCTAACTCAACTATCTTGTGAAGTTTTGATACGTCATCACAAAATTAGCTTGATCGGGCACGAATCTCGAGGCAAAAGCTAGTTGGAAACTTCAAAAACTAATTTTGGGAGCACCCGAACTCCGATTTCAGCGAGCTTTTATGTCATATTAGATGAATTTTTTAGTTACATATCGATGTTTATGTAGGATTTCGATTGCAAGCTAATATAATTATCTCTCTCTACTTTCGTAAATATTCTACCATCCAATAAAATTCAATCTATGATGCACATATAAGGACACGGCGACACAGATACAACACGACGTGGAAATTGGACACATCAATTATTGAAAATATATGACACAATATTATAATTTTATATTTTAAAAATACTGTATAAAATTTTGATAAATATAATATTAAAAAAAATTTAGAAACAATACATCATTTAATTAAAATTTGTACTTAAAAAATAATTAATATTAGGATGTCGAAAGTCGAGTATCGATACCGTGTATCAGGCATTGAGAGGCAATACAGCAATGCTGACGAGAGTCGAATGTTGATGTTATGCTGTATCGAGCATCAATGTCAAGGAGTTGGTCGTCGATGTTGAGCAGGCGTAATTGGTCATCGAAATTAAGAAGACGTCAGACAAATATGAGCTATTAAGTTGTGAGTGTAGAAATTGCTAGCGCTGAGTTTTAATGATAAGGCATGACAGACTTCGATGTTGAGATGATTTTGAAATATCGATGTTGTAACGACGTCAAACGTCGATGTTGAGATGATATCAGATATTGTTGTGAAACCAAAGTCGTGACCCGTCAAAGAGAAATGAAAAATGAGAATATCAAAGAATGGAACATTAAGTGCGGGCGATTGATTTAGTTTTGTGGATACAAAATAACAAATTTAGTTTTTATATTTTAAATATACGAAATTATATTTTTTAAAAAAATTATAAAATATTAAGACACGCGCGTTAGACATGTGTGTCCAATTTGTTTTTAATATATTTTTTAATTGGACAAGTTTTTGACATGTCTTGCACGTGTCGCAGATGTGTTGGATGCATGTCGTGTCAAATACGTACCAGATAATGCATACCTCGTTTATGTAAAATAATTATAAGGAATTTTGTATCATAAAATAAAATTTAAATTAATTATTTATTTGCATAAATAGAATTTTTAATTATTACTTTATTTTATTTTATTTTGAAAAAAAAGTAAAAGCAACGAGCTGCTGACCGCTGCTACTAACAGACCAAAAATTTCTTCCTTTCATGTATTTAAGAGTTAACGCACCCAATAAACATGAAAGAAGGTGTTCATTGATGACCTCTTGAAAAGTAACCTTAATTATTGCCCAATATAATATGTATAGATAGATTAAAATATTTATGATAATAAAGATAATTTATTACAACATTGATATTGTATAAAAATTTTACATTTAAATAAAATAAGTTTTTTTTTTTTTTGGAACGGAGGTATCTACTTGCCGCCACCTCCTAGAGGAGGCGCTTGGTGGAATAACTAATCCCTCGGCAGGCCTAGCGGCAACCAGCCCCACATGTGTCGGATCACACACTTATTTTCTCTCCACTTAAGAAGTCACGCCGCTTGAGAGAGGAATCAATCGTGAGTTTGGGGTTCACAACCACACTTGTCCACCAACCAGCTTTAAAAAAAAAAATGAGCCATAGAGATATAACAAAATTTTATAATAAATGAGCTACAAGTCATTTCTCTACTAGTTTGAATCTTAAGTTGTATACAATGCCCGTTCATTAGTTAGAAGATGGATTGATACAATATAGTAAATATGAATTATGAAAGATGAATTTCATGATAAGCATAAAAAGAGCATTGAGGCATTGGAATTATCATCAAGAGGTTGTTAGTGTTTCGATTGATAGTTCTTCTTAAAAGAGAAGAAGATTGGGGTTGACATTGTTGTTAATGGTGGGTGTTGTACCTTGGTAGTAACTTTAGGTGTCACCTTTATTGGCGATGTCAATCTTCAGGGTTGATGCCAATGGCAGGTGCCAACCATGGTGGCGAAGTCTACTGTAAAGTGCTTGGTGTCAATGGTGGGCAACGACCTTCTCGTAGATGGTAGACATTGTCAAAGGAACTGTTGATGGTGGACATCAACCTTGATGATGATTCTAGACATCAACATTGGTGTTGATGATGTGCAATAGTATAATTGACAACGATAATGGCAGTCAATTTAGGTGGTTACATTAGGTATCTAGCTAGTGCTTGGTGTTAATGACTGTGTCAGTCTGTCATGGGCAGGGTTGGCGGGTAGGTGTGGGTGAGCAGTGATGTGGCTGACAAGCTCAGTTAGGCACGCGCTTGCAGTGGGTAATTGCGGGCAGGCAACGGGCTGGTAGACATAACTCGAGCTAAGTGAAAGTGAGTTTTGCTAGAATTTTTTTTATTTCTCCAGAGGCAACTGTCATCGGAAATTTTTCCAGCTGGTTTTTTTTGTTGGTAGTTATGATGCATGTTTTATGAGCAAAAATTTTTCCGTTAGAAATTGGCTGGAAATGTATTATTCTAATGAAAATGGGCTAAAATCTTTGATGGAAAAAGTCACTGAAAATCAGTCATTTTTTATAGTGTGTCAGGTATCAGCATTACTATCCATGACAGTTGTTAAACTTTTTAGCAATGTCAAACTTTGGTTGTGGTGTCAATGACAATATTAA
Organism: Dendrobium catenatum; assembly: GCF_001605985.2. Lineage (NCBI taxonomy): Eukaryota > Viridiplantae > Streptophyta > Magnoliopsida > Asparagales > Orchidaceae > Dendrobium > Dendrobium catenatum. The sequence continues at coordinate 106,835 of NW_021319798.1, read as the reverse complement.
TAATGTGAGGTGTTGAATTTAGGATCAATAGTGGGCATTGGGCTTGGTGGCAATGTCGGGCGTTGATGTTGGTGTCGACAACATGCATCAGTCATATTAGTGATGATGTATATCAATCTTATTAGCCATAACGGGCATCGACATTTCTTCCAATACCAGACGTAAGCCTTATTAGCAATGACAAGCATTGACGTGCATAGATATTGGTGTTAACAGCTTGTGTTGACCTTATTGGTGATGACAGACTTTGAGGTCTTACAAATAGAGCCCCCTTTGAAATCTTTCTTGTGATCTCATTCTAGCCTAAAAAAATGCATAAATAATTAATCTATTTATAAATTTATGGCGGATATTCTAATAATTTTTACTAAAAATCAAAACAACTCAATTGTATTGTTCTTATTTATCCATTCGATCATAGCATATTATGTACGCATTTTAATGCCTAAATGATATCAAAACTGAGTGATTTTGGGCTTGTTGGATTTCTCTCATCAAGAAGCTTGTCTTGATTGATGTAATATTCAAAGATTGTTTGACCCCTGAAATGATGTCATGAAATGTCAACTATACTTTCAATTGCTTGATTATAGTCTCATTTAAACTCAAATCTTGGTACTTTGGTACCATTGAATTTATCGCATCAAAACATTCATTTTGACTATTACTGAAAGATAGAGTTTGAATGGCACTCAGTTTGACAAATAAAATTTTATAATTTAAATGCTTACATAAAGATCTATAAGATATATACTTGATCTTACGACACACACCCGTGTGCACATGTATAATCATTTTGAACTATTTATAAAGCCTCTGATCAATGATATATAAAGTCTATATCATAATAATTGACCAATAATCTTCTTTATAGAAAGAGACAACTTTCTTCCTTCTTTTTTCCTTTTTGCATTCGAACCACACGAGCGGAATCCTTTCGGAGACCCACAAGAGACAACTTCTTCCTTCTTTTTTCCTTTTATCATAACATATGTTGAGACTTTTCAAGCTATGAATATCACCATTATTCACCACCATCTTCTCATCAAAAATTGTTTCCTTCCCCAAAATAAACAACTAAACAAATAAAATCCAGTATTCAAAAAACACACACCAATTATTCATAAATGTCTCATCAATCAATGATAGACTATAAATTATCAAACAAACTACAAACAAATTAGAATTTTCTTCTATCTTTTAATGAATAAAAGGTGGCTATTGATCATAACAAAAGAACAAACAAAGAATATGATTAGCCTTTCAACTTTAGAAAGGGGACCAATTAAACGTGTCAATCATGCATCAAGACATATGAGAGAGTTCCTTTTGGATTGTAGGAATTATGGATGCTTTTGTGCAAAAAATTAATAATAAAAAAATAGAAAAGATATTAATTTTGAGAAATTTTAAAAATCATAAATTAATAATATATCAATATAATTGTTTGATCCTCAATGGTATGTTATTTTATAATTGAATTTAAAAATTCTTTATAATTTTTTTTTAATATTATAAAGTAAGAATTTATATTTTTTGAATTAATATAAATTATTATATTATGCATTTTTATGTTTGCAAAAAGTTTAAATATATTTAAATAAGAGTTCTTAAATCTCAAATAATTTTGCTTAGATCAAAGGTCATAAATTTGGAAACCAAATTTATATATGATGTTTTTTTAATTATTATTAGTAACATAAAAAATCATTATATTTGGAAAATTTTGAAATTATTGGGATCCACCCTATTACATTAATTTTACTAATATATCACCTAAGTTATTTTAATACAATAAAATATAAAATAATATTTATTTAAGGTATTTAGAGGATATACTTGAATGATATATATTATTTGTTGATTACAAAATTATCTTTTAAAAAATACTTAAAGAGATTCATATGGTAAAAACAAAATCATATTCCCAATCTTTATATTAAAAAAAATAAGAAAAGTGAAAATGTTCTTATTTTACATATGAATTTTTCTAAAGAAATTTAATATTAAGGAGTAGAAGGGTTATCATTTATGTCTATGATGTGACTCACATCAAGATCAAACTTTCTTTTTCATCTCTATTTTATAATGTCATTGCATGCATCCTCATGTAAAAACAACGATCACAACTTCTCATTCCATCTACAATTACTTCGCTTGTTTATTGCCTATAATTTGGAGTACCACAATTAGGGTTTCTCCAGTTGATGGTGAATTCTTTCGCTTTGAAGCTTCAAGCAGCACACTGAATCACCCTCATGGGGATGATCCTCTTTATGATAATTCCCAAATCCTCTATCAAACTTGGATGTGAATGATCTTGAGCCATATATTTCTTCTTCTGTCAATGGTGTCTCAAATTTGTTCGTCAAGGCCTTCCTTAGTAATGGTAAAAGCTTTTGCTACGAAATTTATATATTTCTTCAAATGTAAAACTAATCTTTTATCTAAGTGAATTGAGTTTATTCTTGCTACAAAGTTTTCATAACATGGAAGTTAGTGTTCTTCTCTAAGTTTTAATAGGAACCAATTTCACATATAATGTTAATATGATATACATACAAACATAAACACAGTATTAATGGAATGTTATGATTTAAAATAAGAGAAACCTAGAAAGCTTAAAGTATTCATAATATACATAGTTATATGAGATTCCAAATATAGAATAATATATTTTATACAACTAAATAAATTTTTTCTCTAAATTTGAAGATCATAGTTCCCTACATTCATCTTTGATATATTGTGCAAAGATGTAATTCTATTATTTTGATGTCATTTAAAACTTATTATTCGTATACATCATGGGAGAGATGTAGAATTTTGCTCCTGATGAGATATATATAATGAGTGGATATATAAGAATTTGAACGTAAGAGTTTTATGTCCTTCAAATAACAAGTAAGAATTTATCCATTTGTTTTTTCTTTGGAAGGAGCTTATTCAACTAATGATTACAAAAAATATATGTATCTCTACTTTGAATAAAATCACGGGAGGTTCTTATTAACACAAGGAGGGAATGAGAATATTTACCAGCTAGATCCAAATGAGGAAGGTTCAACGATTTGAGTTGGAAAACAAGCCGGGGGAGGGTAAAACCACATCGTCAACTCATCGATGGAGAAGATCGGGTTGTGTCGAGCCAACTAAATCTCCTTAGATTTTCAAGAATAGGGGATGTTGGGTTAGACAAAATAAGTGAACTAAATGTGTCACATGACACTAGTTTAGATCATCGTCGCAATATGTCAAATAAAAAAGTCTTTTAAACTGCTGCTTGTCGTGGCAGTTTAAACCACTACAAATTTCTAGAATTTGTAGCATTTATAAACCGCTACTACAAGTGCCATGCTAATATTTTTTTATTATGAGATATCAAAAAAAAAAAAAAAGAACATATAGAGAAAAGATAAAATATACATCGGTCTAAATAATTTCTTTTACAAGCTAGTGATATAGGGCTAACTCATTAGTTTAAATTTTTTTCTAAAAAAACCCCTTATAAAACCTCCAATATGAAATTTTTTTTAATTGATCCTCTAAAACTATAGGTTTTTCTTTTATTGAGGAGGGTAGAAATTGTGAATAACAAAACGTCAGTCTTCCAATGATCTCGTTAGGAGAGTTGATGTCTTAAATTTGACCCATGTTAAGGGGAAATTATTTTGTGCGGTCACCGAACTGTCTGGAGACGAATCAGAATGTGTCACGTCACCCGATACATAACACTGACACACAACAAAAAGGTGACGTGACGCATCTTGATTCACCTCCGATTGGTGTCTGGTGACCGCACAAAATAATTACTCTATGTTAAGAAGGTAAAAGTAGACATGAAAATACTTGGTTAGAAAATATTATAAATAATATTTTTTATTAGATCTTTTAGATTTTAATGAAAATTTAACTTTTATCAAAACACAATGAAGAAAAAAAATCATGTAGCTGGTTCCATACACTGGGATAAAATTTTATATTGAGTTATTGTAATTGTTATTATTATTATTGTTGTTGTGACAAAGGTAGCAATTATTATGATTTATCTATGAACAAAATAAATGTAAGAACCTAACATCCGGTTCGCGTTGAACCGGTTCCGAGCCGCAAGTAGAAAAAAAGGATAGGAACAGAGGACACGTGACAGGCTGTTATTGGCTCGTCGGCTGTGACTCATAAATTCCAAAAGGCACTTTTTACTTTCATTGCTTCCACAAAAGTGGGATCAAGTCATCAAGCTCATACGGAGCTGGGCCCCATAATGTCCCAAAAAAAAAAAAAAGCTGGGCCCCACTTCACGTTCTGTTTCAAGCCGACTACACCGTTGTCCAACATGCTTCCAAAAAGAGCCCGGAAATTTTGCGAGGAAGTCCTCAATTATTTTAAATTTCGCGCACAAAACTATTAAATTCGTTTGTAATTCAGATTTTATATTAAAATATAAACTTTTTTGTTACTTTGGAAATAAATAGAAAATTTTAAAATTTTACTTCAAATTTTTACTAAAGGTTCATTAGGACGACTTTTTTTATTGCCTCTTAAAGAGGTAAAAAACTAGTCACAAACTAAGCTTGAGACTAAGGCTTCGTTTGGGACAATTTTTTTACTGCTTTTTAAAACGGAGTTTTAATAAAAAAATAAAAAAATTTGTACTAAAACTCCGTTTTAGAAAGCAATAAAAAAGCCGTCCCAAACGAAGCCTAAATTTAAAAATAAAATAAAAAATTTTGAATATGTTCATAGGAAATGAGAAAATTCATTATGATTGTAGAAAAGTTATGAAAAATGATAATTTTTTTATAAGTATCATAAATTTTAAATATAATAATAATAATAATATGTCAAAATGTTCTAAAATTAAATTTATTTTTAATTTTTTTAAAAAGCACACTCTTTTAATCCATCTCAAAATATTAATTCAAATCGAGATCAATTTGGATCAAAACAAGTGTAATCGAGATGACATGAGAATATAAAGATTATGCTTGAAGCATATTTGATATCTTGGCTGATTTAGCTTGAAAATGGGTTGTTATAATCCTAACTAGAAATGGGTCATATCTATTGTAAAGTATTATAAAAAAAAATTATGTGAAGATATCCTAACGTAATTTGTATAAAAAAAATATAAGCTATAATAAACGTTGAAGGATCATAGTCGAGCAACCGTGGTCATAAGGCTATATAGTCAAACGATGGTGGTTATAGAATCTTCACTGATGGACCACTGCCTAAACGCCTTCATCGGACCATCGTTCGTCCATGATCACTATCAAACCATCATCGTCCAATCGCCACTGATGGATTACTACTCAATCATCTCCATTAGTCCTCCATCAATTGTTGTCACCTTGTAACCACCATTATTGGACAACCCAGGTTTGAACCATTTGTGAACTACTTCCTCCCAATCGCCATTGTCAAATCGTTATTACCCCACCATTGTCATTGGGTTATTATTACTCTACCATAGCCTTTCAACCACCACCATCATGCCATCGTCGGCCGAGCATCATTGTTAGACCATCTCAGCTAGATCACCATCATTGGACTAACATCACCCAACTATAGTTGCCATACAACCACAGTTTCCTGATTGCCATTGTCAAACTGTTGTCACTCGACCACAATAATCAAATTATCATCTCTAAATTAACAATGTCGAACCACTGCTATTGTCAGACCACCATCGCACAGCTGCCACTATTTGACCATCATTATCGAACCTCCATTGCCTGACCATCATCCTGAACGAACTACCAATACAGAGTTACAGTCCCAAAATTTTCTCCTTTTCATATTTTTCTAGTAAAAACTCTAGTGTCACTTATGCTCTTTCATTATTAATTTGTGTGCTAGATCTTATGAGTCTCCAAAAGGATGCTACTCGTGGGGCCAGAATGAAAAGGGTATAATCGTACTATCTCGTAGGATAAAATGGTCATAGACTTTTACACTCTATATAAGCAGACAAATGAAAGAGCATATAGAATCATACATACGATTATCCATGAAAAATAGCAGCTTTCGCCTATAATATCGATGAATGATAATTTGTATGACTCGATAGTTATGAGATTTTTATTATTCAATACATCAACTTGAATGGAATCTACTTGATGTAGGTGTTAGTTTCTCACGGTGCAAGCCCTTGTGGTTAATTATATATCAGGCTTTGATCTAAAAAAATTCTCAATTAAGGATTAATTTTTATTCTCTTCTTTGTTTGATGCATAGTGGGGGTTCCTAAGTTATATTTTGAAGAGGATAATCTCTTCTCTTTATCTTTAGTGAGGATTATTTTTTTTAATGTATAAAAATTTGATTAGAAGTTTGAGTTTAAAAGATCAAAGATTAATTTACTATCACAAGATATGTCAGGAGAAACTATAGATTTAGAATTTAGGAGTTTGAAAAGACACGATGAAGGGTACGCAATCTAAGCTTATGCTTTCCTGGAGTGAACTCCCAACTAACATCCTAAATAAAATTAATTACCTTATGAATGCAAGAAAGGATGGCTCTATCCTAAGGAGTCAATGGTATTTAATTCAGAGAGTTAAATAAAAAAATATAAAATATGCAAAAAAAACAAAAAAATTCTACCTAGTGCCATGTATGATGATGTATGAAGCATATGCATAAAAAAAAATCTTTTATTTCTTTATTTGAAAATATAAATACAATCTAAGGTCTGCAAGAATGTAAGATGACCAAGCTCCACCATAACAAACATGGTTATCTACTTCTATAGGATTCCAAAAGAGAAAACCCCCTTAATGGAGAGGGAGATTATCTTTTGGAGCTATATATGTATGCATATAAGCAAGTATCTTTAAATCTTTACAACTTTTTGAATTTAAAATATACTAATATATAATGAGCACTTTACAATTTATATACAATTGTAGATAAATTCTTGATTCTACCTTGAATATTATTTTACAAGCATCATATGTACGTTCTACTTTGACATTTTACTTGAACAACAATGATATGATGTATGTGTACATATAGAGTACATTATGAAGCAAGGTGTATAAAATGCATGAGTATGCCATCCAAAATATTGAAAGTAAAGAAACACATTAAGGATATCCTCCAGATAAAGGTACTCATACCACATTAAATACACTATGGCTTAGCCTAAGATTATAGTTAGTGACCCTAGCAAACAAGTTATAGTGTGTGTAAACAAAAATATTGTGTGTTTTTGATGTGTCTAATGAGATTTGATATTTAAGTTATTTAAATTTGAGGTTATTTGTTGGTTGTAGACCAAGGAAGATTTTGACTTGAGTTTTAGTTTTAATATTTTAAATTTTATTAATCAAATTTCATATGATTTTATTTTTTTGGGATATTTTATTTTAGATTTTAAAGAATCATGTTAGTTAATCGCTTCAAAATATACAAGTCACTAACCCAAATCCTAAGGCCCATAGTTGCAATGTTATCATTTCCCCATAAAAGATAACATTGGTTGCATAGAAGCCTTGCATTTTAATTATGTATTTTAGTCCTTAAGAGTTTCAAATCCAATTCATCTTTGCCTTCCTAAAAGGAGTCGAGCATAAGGGTATAAAGCTCTATTTTTAAGTATTTTATTATTGATTTATTAATAGTTATTTAGGTTAAATAATAGTTTTTATTGTTAAACTAATGCTGTGAGGTTTATTTCAAATTCCTTGGGGCTAAGTTAATAGCCTCGTAAGCCTGAGTTACTCAACAATCATCTTAGTTAATTATGTTTGATCTGATTTAATGCATTGAATTAATTATTTATTAAAGGACTTAAAGAATTTAATGCATTGAGTTAATTATGTTTTACTAGATTGTCGTATTGACATTTGTGGCATTTTTTTATTGTAAATCCACCACAAACTTGTAGCATAATAAAAAAAAGCTCCTGCAATCAATTTTTGAGATTTTCAATATTAACAATCCAAACAATTATAAACAAAAATAGTTATGAAAAATAAGTATAATCAAAGAATACTACTCAAAATGTACAAATTAATAAACAAACAACCACATTTAATAAAATTCAACAAAAGTTATAACACTATTATAGTTTTAACACAACTTATACAACAAATGACATAAGTTTGTTAGCTACATATCCACGTGGCGTACTACTATTTGTCTCTTACGTACCTGTAGCCATCTTGTGTACTTTCTTTACTTTAGCTTTCTATATATACGGCACTGTATCCTCTAGACAAATCAATGAAATTATCTTTCCAACTTTCATTGTTCTGTTTCTGTTCACCGTCCTCTACCGAAAGCTGTCAGGCCAGCTTATTCTACATGGTATCAAGAGACTAGGTACCGATTCTCTACTCCTCCTCCTCTTCCCCTTTCCTAATGGCTACTCCCACAGACACTTCCTCCTCCACCCAAGCGGAATACTCCACCGCCTACGGTACCCTCTCCTCCCCACAAATTCCATCTTCTTTAAAATTCTTGATGCACAACATCAAGAATGTCATCTCTCAACCCTTAACGGCAGATAATCACTCACTATGGAGATCCCAAGTCATCAAGCTCTTCAGAGCAAATAGTTTCGAAGGGTTCTTGACCGGATCTGCTGTATGCCCTCCACCTCTTACATCTACCATCACCGGTTCCCAATCCACAAATCCCGATCACACTCACTGGCTTTTATTAGATCAAAACCTAGCCGCCGCACTATACTCTGTTATTTCACCCTCCATCCTTCCATACGTACTCTCAGCTGATCACTGTAGTGAAGTTTGGAAGATTCTTGATAGCCGACTGCAATCTTCAACCCGATCAAGAATCTCACAGCTCAAAAACGAACTTCATTATCTCAATATGAAAGACAAAAGAAAGTACACAAGATGGCTACAGGTACGTAAGAGACAAATAGTAGTACGCCACGTGGATATGTAGCTAACTCTCGTCCCTCCATCTCCTGCCAAATTTGTGGTAAAATGGGACACTCGGCGATCAAATGCTGGCATCGTCACGATGAACAATACAATACTGATCCTCCGACGGCTCTTTTCACACCATCCAATTCGACCAACAACTCGGAATGGTTTCTTGATAGCGGGGCTACTACACACCTCACGTCGGATCCCAACTACCTTCAACAATACCAGCCATATCACGGTAACAGCCAGGTGACTCTTGGAAACGGCCAGCAAGTTCCGATCAAGAACGTTGGTAACGGTCTCTTACCCACCCCCTCAGGTAATCTGAAACTATCGCAACTTAATCTGGTTCCCAATCTTTCCTTTAACTTGTTATCAGTTTACCAACTAACTGCCGACAACGACTGTTTTATTTCCTTTTATCCGCATGGCTACGAAATCAAGGACCGGAAGACCCACCGCCGTCTTCTCACGGGTCCATCTATTAATGGACTCTATCCTCTCCAGTTCAAGCAACAAGCCGGCAACAACAGTCATCTCGCTCTTCTATCGGTCCAACATATACCAGACCTCTGGCACCAACGTCTCGGTCATCCGTCCTCCCAAACGTTGGCTATCATATCCAAAAGCAACAGCACAGTGCAAACTATTCCCACCGATCACTACTGTAATTCATGTAAAATGGCTAAAAGCCATCGTTTACCTACTTCTCTTTCTCAATCTGTAACTTCTTCTTTGTTTGCTGTAGTGCATTCAGACATATGGGGGCCTTTCTCCAGTGTACCGGCTCAAGGCTACCGCTACTATGTATCGTTTATAGATGACTTCTCAAAATACACTTGGATTTACCCCTTAGTACATAAATCTGAGGTTTTTTCTAAGTTTATTGAATTTCAAAAATTCGTTGAACGGCAATTCAACAAAACGATACAAATAATTCGCACTGATAATGGTGGAGAATACGTTAATAAACAATTCCAGACTCATTGCAAAACCACTGGCATTTCTCATCAAGTTACTTGTCCGCACACTCCATCCCAAAATGGGGTCGCAGAGCGCAAGCACCGGCATCTAATCGAAACCACTAGAGCTCTCCTCATCCAAGCTTCCCTACCGCTCTACCTCTGGGTAAATACGCTTCTCACTGCAAACTATCTTATAAATCGCATGCCTTCTCCTAATACTAGCCACAAATCTCCATACGAGCTCCTGCATAACAAACAACCCGATTACAATCATCTCAAGGTACTCGGATGCCTGTGCTACCCATGGCTCAAACCGTACACCTCTCACAAATTATCACCTCTCTCTCACCCGTGCATCTTCATCGGTTACCCTCTCAATCAAAAAGGGTACAAGTGCCTGGACTTACGGTCCAACAAAATTTATATATCCAGCAACGTTATATTCAACGAGACCATTTTTCCTTACTCGGACCAATCTGCCCAGGACGCCCAGCACAAAACTCAACATCCCTCTATACCTCCCCTGCTATTGGTTCCCAACATCAGCCTACCACAAACTCTCGCTCCAGAATCCTTACACATACTTCCGCACCATATCAACCCACCACAATCCACCAGCATCTCCACTTCAACCGTCCAGTCACCCACCAGCCACCAACACACCAATATCAGCTCTACATCACTTCACAACACTCCACACATTCAACCCGTTCCAGAATTACCTCATCCACCATCACAACCTACGCATACCATGCTGACCAGACTCAAAACCGGAATCTCCAAACCAAAGAAAATCTTTGATCTCACGCACATTATTCAGCCAGCTGAACCAACCACGTACAATCAAGCTGTTAAGCACGAACACTGGCGTCGTGCAATGTCTCAAGAGTTCCAAGCACTTCAAGCCCAGGGCACATGGGAATTAGTTCCACCAAACTCTGCAATGAACATTCTGGGATCAAAATGGACCTTCCGCACAAAATACAACTCCGACGGATCAATTGCCCGGCACAAAGCTCGACTCGTGGCAAAAGGATTTCATCAGGAATACGGTATAGACTATACCGAAACCTTTAGCCCAGTTGCTAAAATGCCGACAATTCGGGTGCTTATTCTAATTGCGCTACATCACAACTGGACCATACATCAACTTGACGTCTCCAACGCTTTCTTGCACGGAAAGCTTTCCGACACAGTTTACATGTCTCAGCCCCCGGGATTTCAAGACTCAACGCATCCAACTCACATCTGCAAACTCAAGAAAGCTCTTTATGGATTAAAACAATCACCAAGGGTGTGGTATGCCACACTCTCCAACCACCTCATCGATTATGGCTTCAAGATCAGCGCATCTGATCCATCACTTTTTACGTACAAATCTGGGAGCATCCGGCTGTACATGCTAATATACGTCGACGACATCTTGCTCACAGGTAACTCTACACCCGAATTACATAAATTACTTACTAATCTCCACGCTTCGTTTCAGATGAAGAATCTTGGAAACCTCTCCCAATTCCTGGGTATCCACACAATCAAGACAAAATCTGGTATCCTGCTTCACCAACAATCTTACGCCAAAGCAATCATTCAGCGTGCAGGAATGGAGCAAGCAAAACCGGTGGCCTCACCGATCTCCTGTAAAACCACCATTACGTCCAAATCAACCGAGATCTACGCCAATCCTCAACTATATCGTCAGATCGTTGGCGCTTTGCAATACCTAACAATTACCCGGCCGGACATCCAGTTCGCCGTCCAACAGTTGAGCCAACATATGCAACTACCTCTGAACAGTCATCAAGACTCTTTAAAACGTCTACTTCGTTACCTACAAGGCACATCTAACATCGGCATTCCCCTAAACCGATCCAACTTAACACTCCGCGGGTACGTTGACGCAGATTGGGCCAGTAATCAGCAAGATAGAAAGTCGATCTCAGGATATTGTAACTTTCTCGGTACCTCCTTAATCTCATGGCAAGTCAAAAAGCAAAACACAATAGCCCGGTCATCTACCGAAGCAGAATACCGGGCACTTGCCATGGAAACTACCGAGATCCTATGGCTTCGCCAACTCTTAGAAGACTTTCATACACCCCAACCGGAATCCACTACAGTTTTTTGCGACAACACCTCGGCAATCGCCCTGGCAAACAATCCCATATTTCACGCCAGAACAAAGCATATAGAAGTAGATTGCCACTTCATCCGGGACTGCATCAAGAAAAATAAAATTTCAGTTCACCACATCTCCACCGAAGACCAACTTGCTGATCTCTTTACCAAAGCCTTGCCAACTCATAGATTTAAACTCCTCTCAACCAAACTCACTGCTGCTATCCATCCATGAGTTTGAGGGGGGATGTTAGCTACATATCCACGTGGCGTACTACTATTTGTCTCTTACGTACCTGTAGCCATCTTGTGTACTTTCTTTACTTTAGCTTTCTATATATACGGCACTGTATCCTCTAGACAAATCAATGAAATTATCTTTCCAACTTTCATTGTTCTGTTTCTGTTCACCGTCCTCTACCGAAAGCTGTCAGGCCAGCTTATTTTACAAAGTTGTCCTGTTCGACTGATGGAGGTACCGATTAATTTTAGCCAATTCGCTCGCTCAATCTTCTAAGCTCCTCCAATATCTTAGTGCTCATGTTCACTTATGTTTTTCAAACATTTTCTAACTCTCCTATTAAGTTAATCACAAGCTGGCTAACTAAACTCTCCTGGCTGCCTGTGGAGTTTCTCCATCTACTTTCTCATTCTCATCTATGCAACACTTGATTTAATATTATGATCTTTTTAGGTCTATACCTCTATCTTTTTTAACTTAAGAGTAAAGCCACTCATCCACCTAAGCATCCTTATCTATTTAACACTTAACTTAATATTATGCTTATCTTTTAATGGCCAACATTATACGTACACCATAAAATATTATAGGTCTCACACCATCTTATAGGCTTTTTTCCCTTAAGTTTAAGAGGAATTATTCTATCACACAATAAGCCCAATGTATTCCTATACACTTCAACCATTCAACATGAATTTTGGTAATAATTTCTCTATCTATTATACCATCACCATGAACAGTAGATACTAAGATTAAAAAGCCACCCATCCACCATCTTAAAGAATTTTTCCTTTAGTTTGAGGGAAATTTTTCTATCACACAATAAGCCCAATGTATTCCTACACTTTAACCATTCAGCATGAATTCAACACTTCAAACATCCAACATGAATTCTATCTATGAATAATTAACCCTAAGGATTTAGTAAATCATATAGTTTGGTTATAGGATTTACGTAGGATTTAGCATAAATCCTCCCAAAGAAAATCTTGGTTTAGCTCACGGCACACAAAATCTGTGACGAAAATTTTCGGCGCAAATCCGCCACAATTTTGTTGAAAATTTTTTTCCGTCGCAAAGCTTGCCGCAAATCTATTGCAAATAATTGGTTGTCCTGTAATGTGTGATCCGTTTAGCAAAACGAGGTCATATTAAAAGATTTTATATACGAAATGAAGATGCATGGTAAAGACTCAAACGCATGAAATCACATCGAATCAATATTGACCCCACCACATGTATTTTAGAGCAAAATAGAGGACAACACGTGATAAAAAAGGAGTGAATTATAAGGCCGACGACGAATCTAGATAAAATGCACAATTTAACATTTCTTATACATAAGATCACAACGTGCTGACAAATGCATCGACCTACAAAATATGTAATAAGCTCGTGCAAGTGACCGATGCTAAAAGCGAGGTCAATAGATCTTCATGTAAAATTAGGTTAGAAAACCTTCTTACTCTCCCGCCGCAAATTTTCTAGACAAAAAAAGCCAATTAATTTTAACTTTGAATTAATTTTCATTTGATCAACTCTTAATCTCCTTATGTCAAATTCAAACATTGCAATACATTTGATAATTTAATTTTGTTTTGACTTGCAATGCAGGCTTATAGACTAACAAGATTCTTAAAAAAAATTACACAAAAACAATCATCGCATTGATAACAGTCCTTAAAAAGTAATAAGTTGAAAAGTGGGGTCTAAATAATTATTTTTAACGATTAATAATATAAATGTTTTTCGTTTTCTTTGGGAAAATAGAAAGATCCAATGCTGAGGGAATTGCTATAAAACGATCAATACAGGGGTGAGACTGTTCTTCAACAAACGAAAAGCCACCAAAGAGCCCTTTTGATCCCCAAAATACCTCTCGCCGGAATCATGAACCTCCCCATCGCCGAAACCCTAGCTCCGTTCACCTCACCCGAGAACATCCCATCCACTCTATCTCAAATCATCCTCTCTGGCTCCAATCCCCTCGACTCCGTCTTCGCCCACATCTCGCCGCAAGCGCCGCCGCCTCCGGCGGCATCACCACCACATACACCCATCGGCTCCTCCATATACCTCCAACTCGCCGATCTGCTCCGTTCAGCCTCGCCCCATTCCTCCGCCGCAAGGAAAAAACTGTATCGAGGAGTTCGACAAAGGCAATGGGGCAAATGGGTCGCCGAGATCCGTCTACCGCGTAATAGGATGCGGATTTGGCTCGGCACCTACGACTCCGCGGAGGCAGCAGCATGCGCGTACGACCGCGCCGCATACAAGCTCCGCGGGGAATACGCGCGGCTTAATTTTCCGGCGATGAGGGACGCCGACAGCCAGTGTTCGGATAAGCTTCGGGAGGTGAGATCCGCCGTTGATTCGAAGATTCAGGCCATCAGTCAGCGAATTGTTAAGCAGAAGAGGTTGAAAAGGGAAAAAGCTGACGCGAAGGGTAAGCAACCGGAAACTTCGTCTTCGTCTTCATCTTCCTCTGTTTCCGGCGAGCGTGTAACCGGAGATGGTGCCTGCGGCGAGGAGAATGACGGCGGCGAGTGCTGGTTGTCGAGAATGCCTTCTTTCGATCCGGAAATTATCTGGGAAGTGCTTGCTAATTAACCTTCTTCGAGGGGTAAATAAATATTATCAACTGTGGAATGTCTGTTTTATAGAACAATTAGTGCTATAATTATACTAAGCTCGTGACAATATTCTCCTTTAATAAAATTTCAATGAAGAAAAAAAACTCTCTCTGGAATAATTTTTGGGGCTTTGTTGCATACAAATTTGTTGGGGACTTCCACTCATTTTTAATATTGGATATTTAGTTTTGATTAAAAAATTATGAAATTTACATACTTATTAAATTATTATTTATTTATATAGTTAATATTAAAAAATTTCAATTACATAAAAATATCATTAAGTTTAACTTTTTAAAATAAAATGGATTATTTAATTAATATTTTTTATATAATTGAGATGATAAAATATTATATAAATAATTATTAAAATTTAGAAGCTAATACATACATAGATAAGAATTGTCTGGTTTTTATGTAAATCTTCCTAAAAAATTAAAAAATTTCAATTATTTTTTAGATTTCATAAGATTTTATTTAGTCATCAGCTTAGTTCAGTTATGATAATATTCAAAATTGATTTTAAATCAAATTTCAATTTAATTTGAAACCATGTAACAAAATACCCTCAATCTTATTGATTTCCAAAAATAAATAAATATTGGTGTAATCTTTAATAGGGATCCAGGTGAGTTAAACCGATTCAGGAGCTAGCTCGAGCTATTGAGCTGAGCTCGACGTGCTAATGAGTCAAGTTTGAGTCAATTTTGTCTCGACTCGTTAGCTCATTGCAGCTTGTTTAAAAAAGGTCAATCTAAAATATATGTAAAATATATATTAAAGTTATGAAGTTCAAGTAGAAAGCTATTAAAAATAATTATTTCAATCATAATCATTTTCTCTCTTTCGTCATAAACGAACTGAATTGAATTCGTAAAATTAGGAAACTCGGCTGACTCATTTTCACTTGAAATTATTCTGTGCGGTCAACGGAAGCTGTCCGGAGGCAAATCTGGACGCGTCACGTCACTTTTTTGCTATGTATAAGTACTAGATACCGTTATGTAATAGGTGACGTGGCGCTTATTGATTCGCATCCGAACCGTCTGGTAATTGTAAGGAATAATTTTTCACTTTCAAGTAAATTTCTACGAATTGGACCGAAATTACTCTAGAATTTCTTCGTACTAGGACTTTAAGGAAGTGCAAAAATGAAATAAATAAAAAAAGGACCAAGCTTCTCGCAGTAATTGATGCTACTGAGTTCCTACGAGATTTAGAATCTATCCAGGTGTTAAAATTTCTATTTCCTTACCTTTTTTTTTATTCTCAAAATTATTAAATTTTGGAATAAGAAGAAAAATGAGAGGTTTCCAAAAAAGATATTAATACGATTAATATTTGAGAGAAAAAAATATACATCAAAGGCCTGGCCCATTGTTGACCATCAGTTTCAATATGAACTACCTTTATTTCTTTGCTTTGAATTAGAATATTTGTGAGATTAGATAGTTTAGGTATTATTATTGATCTAAAATTTTAAATATATAGTTGATACGTACTCCAAAAATTAGCTTGATCGGGCACGAATCTCGAAGCAAATGCTAGTTGAAAACTTCAAAAATTAATTCAGAGAGCACCCGAACTCCGATTTCAGCGAGCTTACAGTCAAACTGAGCGTCTCGGAAATACCAACCCAACGACACCAAGATCAACCCAATCCGAAAAATTCTAAGTATAATAATCATAAGATGTGACCTATTTGAAATAATTTTATTCATGTAAGTTATATATGACATAAAATGATATTTTTCAAAAATCATGAAATGAATAATATGGTAGATGCATACTCGCATATGCCTTTTCAGGCAGTCAACATATAGTTAGCAGACTATGACAGAATAACTCAGACTTTTTGGGCTCACATAAAAATCTATCCAAAAGTCACGAGGTACACCTCCTTAATGAGCTCAACAGGGAGTCACCTCCCACTCACACCGCTCAGGACCATTAGGGTCACCTTATTCATCACTCAAATCTCCATAAAGAACTTGTCATCAATGTTACTCATTGTCCTTCATGGCGACAGGGTACCATTAATCTTGCTGCTCTTCAACTAGAGTGAATACGCATACTAAAAAGACCCCAATTTGCCCTGTCATAGTCAATCGATCTTGTAGGCTATCAAACCCGCAACCTAAGCTCACTCTTCTCTCTCATCAAGGCATCATAGAGCTACAACAAATGTCAATAGTGATTCAAGGGCAGCAACCCAGTTAAGCCCTCACCATTCAAAAATCGCCATGCGACTTGCCTACACTTACCCGTCTATATATACTTGGCATTACTGAGCTCACTCATAGATAAATGAATCAGGTTCAACTGCTCAAGTAAGGTCCTTTCCCTCTACTAGCTAGAGTGTGACACTTATGTAAGGCGATATGTAGAGTCATGGAGTCATATGACTTTTTGTTCATTTCTTGATGTAGCCTTCCTTTTACACTTCAAAGTCTTAGAAATAAAAGGTGAACATAAGCATTTTGAATATCTTGAATCTTGTGGATATTTTAGATTTTTGAGCATATGTTTGCACTTGTATTACAGATATTTGTCTTAGTGTACTATTTTCTCTCTCTATTTATATATAGGTTTTCAAGTCATCGTCTCATAGTCGGACTGCTAGTTAGATTATATATCATCTACTGATAAATTTGAATTCAACGGTAGATACAAACTATGTATGATATCTTTTATAATAATAGCAGAGATTTTTGAGATGTTCAAATTGTCATCAAATGATGGTACTGATCACCACAATCACTTTACTAATAGGAGTGAACATTGGGTTATTGTAAGTCAGGCATCAAATGTCGGTAGTTGGTGGACATCAGGTGTTAGTCATTAGTTGGTTTCTGGTGATAGTTGATTGGGAACGTCATATGTTGGAAATTATCAATGATCCACTAAGTCATTCTCTTCATATGATAGTTAATGGGGAGCGTCATATATTGGCAATGATCAATGATCCACTAAGTCTTCTTTATATTAGTGAGGACTAAAGACTAGAAAGGGAAGTACTGGATGTCAATGGTGGATATACATCAATCATTGTAGCCAACCGATAATGATTGATTGGAAATGTCAAATATCAAGCAATAGTTGGTGCATTGGTATAAATAGGTTAAGTCAAGCTCGAGTTACAACTTACTTGTGCTCGGTTCGAGTATGGTTTATTTTGCTTAGATCTGGACTTGAGCTTATAGCTTAAGCTCAATCTTGGCTAGCTTGATAGTATGCTCGAGCTCAATTCTAAAGCTCAAATTTAGCTTGATTTTAATTGATTTCACATGATGATTTGTGATTAATTATCATAAGATATTCATATTAATATAGCAACATCAGTTCAAAAGAATTTTGTGTAATGAATCTGAATAATATAAAGAACTTCACCAGCAGTTTAATATTATAGTTCACATAAAATGATATTGTTTATTAAATGAAGATAGAATAATTTTATGAAGTTTAATTGTATAGCTTTTTACAAAATTAAATAAATTTGTTGAAGTAATTTAAATTTTATAGCTGAGGAAACCTATTTAATTTTGACAACTTATATTCTAATGAAAAATTATTATAATGATACAAATTCTTAAGTTCACTGGCTGTGATTAGAAATATACAGTTATTCAAAACCCCTAAATTTAAATATTGGTAAGTAATTTGCTACAAATCTACATTTTAAATATACAAATTATCATTAGTCCAACATAAAAATATGGTGGACCTATCAAATCTTAAATATAACATTAAATTTGTTGCGCGCCACCATATTCAAGGTGGTAGAGATAAAATATTGACATTTTAGCATTGTATGAAGATCCAACATATGCAAAGTTTTACATGAAAAATTCAAAAAAAAAAAAAAAATGTTAGGGCTTGACTTAATTGACATAATTTAACCAGCATTTACAAATGATTCCCTTTCTCTATGATTAGAGAAGATGTTGATAAAATACATGAGACATATAACATATAGAATATATTTCGTGGTGGAAGTTGAAGAGCCTTGTGAAACATAAGCTATTTTTAAGGGATTATTTCTTTTATTATTATTATTATTATTATTATTATTCAACATAAATCTCGGTTTTGACATTGGGAGTCAAAGTTAATATCAATAGGTGCATCAATTTAATGGGCGATGGAGCGTGCATTGTCATTGTTAGCGACGTAATGTGATGAAGTCAGCGAGAGTTAGTGTGATCAAGCAACACTAGTCTGAGGATTATATTTGGGCGAGGTGGTCAAAGGATCTCAAACAGGTAAAGGTGATCGCATATATATATATATATATATATATATTCTTGAGTTGCGCTGGTCTAATGATGGAGGTTGAGCAGCAATTGTCTAACAATAGTGCTCGGGTGGAGCTCAATTAATAATTTTTTATACCTCTAAGCTTTCTTAAATCTTAAGCTAAGGTGCTCACATCTTTCATGTAGAGAATAAGAGCCCATCACATATATTTGAGATTGACATGTCTCACAAATATAGTCAAAATCAAGAACAACATATTTGATGGCTTGTATTGATTCCCTTAATCATATATTTTTTTTAGCATTTAAGTCTATTAATAATATTAAAATTAGATGATCTTGAGCTTGTTATATTCATCCATCGAAATGCTTGATTTCATTCCAAGCGTGAGAGATTTGGAGATCATTTGATCATATAATTAATATTTCAAAGTTTTTAATTATGCTTTAAATGCTTAATTTTGGCTCATTCAGACTAGGATCATGCCACTTTTGATTTCGTTGGGTTGATCTCGTAGAGACGTTCAATTCAACTAAAAGTTCACTAAAATTGGAGTTTAAATAGCCCTAAATTTAATTCTAGAGGCTTTTAATTCAACTACGCATGCAAAGTCATGCTCTTTCAAGTCAATTTTTGATGACTTAACAAAATTACATAAAAATTAGTTGGTCAAGAGAGAAGAATAAATAAAATTATTTATGAACCTACATAATTCTAATATTTAAATCAATAATTTGCTTGTTTTCAAATTGAAACCTAACACCTTATTTAGATTTATTGCTTATGGATGGAACAATTAAATATATTTGCATTGTAACACATAGATCCATTAATAATAATAGTAATTTGCCTCACTTGCAATTCTAAAGTGGGCTTATAGAAACAAGTTATAATACAATTTTGTAAATAATACTTCAAAAATATGCATCACAATATGATATTATTATTATGAAATAATATGAATAAAATTAATTTAAAAGTACTTAAACCATAACAAATCAATACTTTGATCTTTCACTTCAATCCACAATAGAAAGGCATGCAATGTCTCCACACCCAATTTGGAGTGATTTATATCAATAACTCTCCACATTACTAAATATAGACTAAAAAACAATTATGCTAATTAGCATTGATAATATGCCAACAACCATCCATAATAATATATGATATTTTGTCTAATTACCTTTCCACATGCAGTAATACCAAAGCTTTGACCATTTAGACAAATCTCTAAATAATCTTTATGGTACTTATCTAAATATTGTTTCATAATTTAAAAGAATTTTTGTTTAAATTTGATAAATTTATATTTATTAAATATCATTTTTTATCTATAATATAAAATAATTAGAAATGGTTAGAAAGATAGAGGTAGATCTAAAACTATTTTGTTAGAAAATATTAGAAATTGCATGTCTTTATTATATTTAAATGAGAATTTGACTATTAACATGACACAATGGAGAAAAAAGATTCATGTAGCTGACCGCACGTAGTGGGATATAGGCTTAATGCTATTGTTGTTGTTGTATAATAAAATATTTAAAAGAAAAGTGCACCTCAATCATAGTACTTAGAAGAAGGGAGGCTGGTGAATAGAAAGATAGGTGTCAAATGTCGGTGGTCAACAAACATTAATGGTAGATAGTAAATGAGTATATGTTGTCAATGTCGGAGGTCGAGTGACAATTAGTGGTCTACTAGTTTATTTTTTTATAGGAATGCAGATCATGAATTCATAAAGATGAGCATCAGATGTTGACTAATGGCAACATTATTTGATATGCATTCGATAATGTTGTTATGGGATGTCAAAAGTTATATGACATCATGTGATATAATCCAATCATTTTCCTTGTCGAAAGGGAAACTAGTTGCCCAAGAATGATGGTGTCAAAGAACATTATTTTAGATGACTTATAGTGATGGTGATGATATATTTCAACTTTGGTTGACAATCAGCATTGGGTGTGCTAACAATAAGGCTCTAGAATTTTGTGAGTCCATAAATCCTCTCTGCTTAAATCCTCGATGATATGCTCCCGACTATGTAGAAAGATGGACTATTTATAGATTTGTTAATTGGACATTTAGATCATTTTTATCGAACATGATAACATTCCATCAAATTCTTTGATTCAATTCCCATAAACCATCTAATTTTTTTAGACATCCCAACGCATCAATGAAGTCAAAATTGAGTGATATTTGACCCTTCAAAGTCATCTCATCGAGATGGTCATTTCTATTCATTTGGCCCCTCAAATATTCTCGCTAAGTTGATAAATGCATTTTTGAGTTCTTGATTTGGACTCATTCGGTAGAACTCAGACAAAGATCTTCTTTATATCATTGGGGTCAGCAAATCTAGATTTTTTTTTAATAGATAGGTACTTTTGGGGATTTGAAATATTTGCATCAAAATTATCATATTTTGCCAAATTAATAAATTTTTTATAACATATAAATCTTCATTATAATCCAACACAAAACAAATAATTACATACAAACACAATTTATGCTCATATAAAGTACAAATCATTCTTTACATAAACAAATATTGCAAAATGAATCCACCAAATCCATCATTTTACTTAAAAAAAATTTCAAATAAAACCCCTTTTTCATTGCAATCCAACCATCAACAATACAATAATATATCACGTGTATTTCACTTAGGCACCTCAGTCAACACACCTCGCCATATTTCACCTCCATCCAAAGACTCTCCATATCAAAGACCTGCTGTAATCGAGCTAGATCACACTGTCCTTTGACATTTAATGCAATAGGCATGTGCAGCTATGTGGGCCTTGTTGAATTGGAAAAAAAAAGAGTAGAGAAAGACAGAAGCTTACAAAATCATGATAAAATAATCAGCCACCGCACCTAAAATCACTATAGAAATTTTCTGCGTTTGATAAAGCTGCCCAACATGCATTTGTTTATGAATATTAATGGGAATTTAAGTCATCCACACATGTGAATTGTGAATCACAATGACAGCTGATGAGATGTTTGGACTAAGGTTTTCAATAGCAAAATATTTATAATGATTTTCAATAATGAAATGATGTCATAAGGTGTTATTTCTTTTAGTTTTTAAAGCTATGATATAACTAAAAAGCATCTGGCCCATTTGACTAAATTACAATCATATTGGGTCAAAGAGCTAGCGGAGATTGAATGCGATGTGCAATTTCATTAGTTTAAGATGAAAGGAGGATGAAATTAGAATTATATTAAGGCTGGGATCCCACCTACTGAGCCACCGCTGATACGGAGAGAGCTTTCATACGTTATTTTCAAGGCTTTGTCAATTGCACTCACACTTATTGTAGTCTTTGCAGCTGTAAAATCGTATCGGCGATTCATTATATGTTAATTAATAAACTTTGTTGGTTAAGATGTTATTTAATTGTGAAATTAAGCAAGCCATATGTGAAGCTCTTCAAAAAATTATAATATGGCTCTGATTATTATACTGTTGAATCTTTTATTTATATTTGGGATATTATTGGGGATAAATTATTTAATATTTTTTTTATATAAATATAAAACTCCCAAAAGATGTTAATGTTGATGTTAATTCTCTCATCCTTAAAATAACTCATGTTGATAATATAAGTGACTTTAGGTTTATATCCTTATGAAACTATCTCAAACTCAATAGGCCGAATATTACTCATCTTTCTTGATCTATCATCACAGGTCAAAGTCAAATTTCTTATAACATTATCTCGACTAATCATGTGCTCATAAACTTTTTAAATAAAAAGCATGATGAATAACTTTTTCATGTCAAACTCAATATCAAGAACACGTATTATTATGTTAATAAAGGCTTTGTTCTTCATATATTCTAGGAAAATTATATTCCTTATGAATTCATATCTTAGATCAAGTCATGAATCGTTGATGAATACTAACCTATCATATTTAATGGGGACCTTGAAGTTTTTTTTTTTCTCTTCTTCTAATGGCACTATACATAGATGTCTTATTTCCCCGTATTTATTTCGCTTTTTCATGGATGCCTTATGTACCTAAATGAAAATTTTAGTTTCTTTTGAACTCTATACTAGGATCTCAGTATGACATCCTAATATATCTCATTTTTTATATGCTAGTAATCTTTATATTTAGGAAGGATTGTTCAAGTTAATGCCATTATCTGTAGTCTTATCTCCATAATTTTCATATTATGATTTGGCTTATGGCCAATTCTCATAAAGATGTAATTTCTCTCCAAGTGGGCAGGAAATTTTGTTTCTCTTAATATAATTCTTAATTATATAATCATTCAATCCCCCCTTTAATTATGCAACAACTCCAATTATCTTTCTTCCAATTTAAAGTTGATAAAATGACTAAATAATCTTCTAGTTTAACTGCAAAAGTCTTCTTTTCTCATGTAGGTTCCAATTAATTCAATGCTTCATTATTAAGATGATTGTTAATAGATCAATTCTCTAGTAATTCCCAAGAATGTCATTAACAAAGTTGAAAGATTTTGTTCTAGATTTTTCTATGATGGTGATGTCATTTCCAACAAAAAGTCCAATTGATCTCTCTTAAGAAAATTCTTGTTCTCCTAAAGCTATTTGTGGACTTAATATCCCCTCTCCTTGCACATTTTAAGTCAAACATTTAAAACAAAAACTCACTTGAACTATTTATATGGGATTGATTGGTATTGACTAATTGATAATTAAACAATTCTTTTTTACTTCAAAATTTGGCTAATTGCCCTATTTAATTTTTCGTATTTTTTGGAAGGTAACATATATATCGAAGCCTTATCTCTTGTTTTATGTGGCTCAAATCATATCTCTTTATTGTATGATACATGGATGGATAGTAGAGGTTTGATTGAATTATGTGGGCAAGCTTCCTTTCATTGCTTACCCCTCTTCATATCTCTTTATTTTTAACTATACTACACACTATCATTTTAAGCACAAACTTGAATATTAGTTTACATCCTCTTCTTTATACTTGTTACATGACCATTAACATTGTCACTATGTTTTTGGGTGACTATGCTATTACTTAGGATAAGAAGTTGAATTCTTTCTTCCAAGCCTTCAAAGTATCTCTTATCTCTTGTTTATTTTAGGGGTGTCAAAATGGGTTAATGGGTCATGTCGGGTTTGACATGAAATTAACATGACCTGAAGTCCATCAATCTTAACCTAACATGTTTAATAAATAGGCAGATAAATATGAACCTGACCAACTAGCAACCCGAATGACATATGCCCGACCAGCTAACCCATTTTAATTAAAAAAAATTATAACTTATCAACTATAGAATTTAGGTTAATTTATCAAAAATAAAAATAAAAAAAATACCAACATGCATAAGAATTTAAGAAAAAAGCTATTAACTCGTTTGCTTTTGTGTCAACATTGGATTTGCAAGTGAGTTGAAACCCGATCCGTATAATAAATAGGTTAGAGTTATGAAACCGAATACGACTCATTTATTAAATGGGTCATCTAAAATCTGGATTTTTTTTGGTTGGGTTCGAATCTAGTTGACAAGTTGTATCATTTATTGATACCCCTAGTTTATTTGACATTCGTTGGGGCAAATTTATATTGCACAAGCATTATGCTTTACATTACTCTTTACTTGGTTGGTAAGCTTTAAAAGGGTGGCTCAAGACATTAGATGAATTGATCAAGCGTCACATTAGGGTTAACAAAAAATGCTTGTTTTGCTGCCAATTGTTAAGCTTCACATGCTATTGACCCATCATCACCTTGCGCATTGTCATTCATGTCGCCACCTTCACACACAATCTATTTTTCCACCAATTTTGAGTTGTTGGTCCTATTATTGCTCTTTTTAACTAAATCCTAGTACTCCACTCATGGGCGGCCATGGAATTGAAGCTCCATCCCAATAGGGAAAGAAGTGGGATAGTAGTCGAAGCTCCTTCCCAACAAGATCCGGCCACAATCTCATCATTCCAATGAAATTTTTAGCAACTTCCTCTTTATCGTGGTTGATAGTTTCATTAACAACTTTAAAAATGTGCTATATTATGTTAGATATTTGTGTTTATATGTTAAATATGTAAATAATAAAATTTTGAGGGTAATATAAATTCCCCTAAACTATCTCCTTTACATACATATTTTAATCATTTATTTATATTTTTAATTACATAAAAAAAAATATATTATAATACAAGTAACATCTAAGAAATATTTACTTGTGTCAGTAAATGCTAGATTCCCAAACCAAATATAATTATTATAAATTCATAATAAGTAAATTTATTTTAAAATAGATATATCATATGAATAATCATTTAAAATTCATATTACATAAATTTAAATACAAATTCAACGTATTTAAAATCTATCAATCATGTTTAAAAAATTGATTAAAATATTCCAAAATATTGGCCACATACAACACATTTATAGAATATAATCCTATGAGGATATCCAAATCAAAACTTTCATTATGATAAATCTCAAAAAATATTGACATACTTTAAGATTAGTGCAATACATATAAAATTAATTTCGCACTAATCTCAAAATAGATCTAAAGGCTTTGAGTTCATCTTGATCATTTTTTGATTAGGATATCTTAACATAATTTTTTTTTTCAATATATACCGCATAATTATGATTGGAAAGAAAAATAAAATAAAATTCAATATTAAATTGAATTAAATAAAAATTTCCTTAAACAGAGTTTTTAGGGAAGAAAAATTGAAAATTTGAGGTCAAGTAAATAAAATAACAAAATGTGAAGGTTGTGGATGAAAAAAAATACCTTTTTTACATAAGAAAATAAGTAACCGTACAGCTATGCGTCTCTTATTGACTAATGACTGTTATTAATTGGCTCGCATTAAATGCACCAAACCTACGACGCCATTTAATATATAAGACAAGAACACAAGTCTATATGTATTTATATATATTACAGTGATTTTTTAAATTAAAAAAATATAATTTAATTTAATTTGTTAAGTTTAATATTTCTTCAATATTTTTTATACTATATTAAATTAATTTATTTAATAGTTCATTTAAGATAGATATTGAACTATTCGTTTCTAAGAATTATGATCAATTTGTCAGTCCAATTAGTGATTTTGACTGGAGCTTATCGATTTGATATAAGAACAGTTATTAAGGTCAATCGGACCGACCATCTGAACGGTTCTATGGAATCGGCTCATAAAATTGAATTTTCAAAATCATGTGAATAACTTTAGAGCTTTTTCCATCGATTGACGTCAATGTTCGTGATTAACGACCTTCATCACTAAACTATTATTGCCAGACTGCCATCACCTTCTTCCCAGCGTCTATGATCTTTGGTTGACACTAATGACTATCACCACTTACTTCTAATAATTTTCATTTAACATACAATAGATCAAATTGACAATCCAACCATTTTAATCCTATCTTCTCCAATTAAGGAGAAAGGTCGGCTTATATAATCATCACATACATAATAATAATAATAATAATAATAATACTCCACTATTCAAATTTTTAATGAAATTTAAGATTTTATAAATCATGCTCTTAAATTTTATGGAGAAAAACTTCTTTTCAAATTGTTCTAACATATTTTCTTTCTATTTTTATAAAAAAAGATCTATAATATTATCCATGTGCCTCTGAAATTAAATTAATTATTTTCATTATTTTTATTACTTTTCTATAGTTGTAAGTCTTGACATTTCATCTACAATTTTTTAAATTTTATTTTATTTTTATATAATACATTTAAATAGTGATAGAGAGCTAGCT
>NW_021319798.1:36645-79821 GCF_001605985.2 Dendrobium catenatum | reverse complement strand
AAAAAAAATTAGGAGAATCTCATTAAAAAATTTATCAGAAGCCAAAAACGATTAATTTCTAAAGCTATGATCAAATTTTTTTAAACTTTTAAAAAATAATTATAAATAAATAAGAAATTTATTTGCATAAATTCTTTGCTTTTAATTAAAATTCATTGGATTTTTTTTTTCTTACAAAAGCTATAAGATGGCTCTGATTTATGAAAAAATAAGCAGTTCTTACTGAAGTACTCAAATATTTATTTATTTTAATTAAATAGACATTCTTTACAGAAAATTTATATTTCAACCCGAACCCGACCTGCACAGGTTATTGAGTTAACCCGACCCAACCCGCGGATACATTCTTATTCAAGCACTGAGCAGTAACGGCAGCAGCATGACAGACATCGCTGGCAGCGTCGCCTTCGTTAGCGGAACTTGACGCGATGCAACAACAACGCGGTCAGTCGACGAGGGCGGATGTGGACAGACCGGTCAGCATGTTTTCTATTAGATCATTCTGGGTCATTCCCGGGTTTCCAGGCCATCCCGATCGACCTGGTTTTTTAAAAGGGTCGGTTTGTTGAACCTGAACCCAACTCTTTTCACAAATTGGTTGACCCTAACCAAGAATTTTTAGGTTGTTTGATTCAGGCTTTCGAGTTGTGTCAGACATTGACAACCCACACTTCTAATATTAATTTTTTCCCCTCTTTTTTTTTTTTTTTTAGGCTAATTGAATATGATCCATAGATTATATCATGATCTTAAGTTTTTTTTTTCAATTTGAGAGCTATGAAAAGCCCTAATTGTTGAATATACTCCTAATGTTAGGACAACATCTCAATTTTTAGATAAATCAAGATGAGTCTCCCAAAATATATACTTATTACAAGAGCAAAAGACTTATATGGCCTATTCTTTAGTTTTCAATGTATAAGTCTTATTTTCATCATAATCTTGAAAATGAGATTGCATGTGATAAGGAGAGATAATTTCTTGGTAATTAGGTCATGATCTATAGAGAGGAGATAAATTTCAAGACCTACTATAGGGATTGCACAATGAGTAACTAATAATAGCCATAGGGAGAGAGAATTTTATGAGCTAATGGGAGGATGTAAATGTGAAAAATAAATAAAAATAAAGATAAAAAATGTGAGCATTAGATGATTACATGATTCAAGCTCAATAGTGTGTAAAGGATAGGGACAATTGTATATCATATCTCTCATAATAAATTATTAGTAGTTTTAAGCACATTTATGCAAAGCCAACCAAATAAAGATGGAATATTTGATAGAAAATCTTCAAGTCAAAATTAGAGAAGAGGAGTTAAGGAAACTTAATTTTATGAAAAGGTAGTGTTATTTCAATTAATCATAAATAAAGATAGAACAAAAGAACATAATCCATAAAAGGTATATAAATGTAATTTTCAAGAAACTTCTTAAAGTGTCATATAATACTTTTTTCTTCATCATGACTTTCAATTTATTTCCTTATGTGTAATTATCTCAAGAGATTTGAGAATTCTTATTTCTTTATTGGGAGTTTGTGCACTCAATTTTTGAAAAAAAATTGATGAGTGTCTTTATCATTATATACACCATATGTGATATCTACAATGAATTTCATCTTCTCTTTTCTCTTAAAAATATAGGATAGTATTTGAAGAATCACATAAATATTGATATTATCTTTATTCTTACTTCATAATACAACATATTAGTTCTCTCTTAGGCATTGTTTAGAACGATTTGCTAACTACTTCTTAAAGCAATTTTTTAGTACAAAACTTTTAGGCTTCGTTTGGGATGCCTTTTTTACTGCTTCTTGAAGCAACTTTTTAGTGCAAAAATTTTAATTTTTATACTATAAAGCTACTTTTTGAGAAGCAATAAAAACACCGTTCCAACTGAAGCCTTAATTTTTGTATTAGAAAATTATTTTAAGAAACAATAAAATAATCATCTCAAACGAAGCCTTAATTAACACTTCCATAAATATAAATATACTTTTTTAGGAGAGCACTATTTATCAAGTATGACCATTGACTCCACTCTTTACAAGGAGCAATTATTATGCCCGGTGTCTGAATGCGTTCAGAGACCAATAATCACGCGCCACATCACCTAAAACTCGGTATTGAAGGCTCGGTATTGCTCGGTATACATTCGGATTTCACCGGACGTAATAATTGCTCCTTTACAAGGAGCTGCTCAATTTATGCAAGGCACTTGAAATGTCACAGTAAATTATTTCTTGTTTAGTATGGGAAATCCTATTTATATCACATGTTTCAATTACCATATTTTTCAACTGAATCACAAAAAGAAAATTAAAAATAACTGTTCTTATAAAATTTAACTGAAATCTCTTATACCCAAAAAGTAATAATTTCTCACTTTTTGATAATGTAAAGATTAATTATTAACAGCTTATTCAATGTGATATAATCAACTGATTAAACTTAGAGAAGGTAATTAAACCGTTAGCGACACCA
The DNA here is from genome assembly GCF_001605985.2 of Dendrobium catenatum. Classification (NCBI taxonomy): domain Eukaryota; kingdom Viridiplantae; phylum Streptophyta; class Magnoliopsida; order Asparagales; family Orchidaceae; genus Dendrobium; species Dendrobium catenatum. Next base: position 77,333 of record NW_021319798.1, on the reverse strand, counting down.
ACTCAATATATAGAATCAAGATTTTAAAAAATAATGAGATATTCACGGAAAATAAATTATATCAATGTATCTCAAAGTAAATTTTGAATTTATTAATTTTATTCTAAAATTAATGCAATACAAGCCTTTAATATAAATATCTAATCTCACAATAAATTCAATAACTTTTTAAGCTAAAATTAATGCAAATTTAAGGATGTCAAAACAGGTCAATAAATTGGGTTAGGGTTTGACACGAAATTGACCTGACCTAAATTTGATCAACTCGAACCCGATTCACTTAATAAACAAGTCAAAAATGTAAACTTCAACCCAACCAACTATCAACCTGAATGATTCAAATATGACATGATAACCCATTTTGATTTAAAAAAATTACACCTTTTTAACAATATATTTTAGATTAATTAATAAAAAAACAAAACAATCATACCGACAAATAAAGCAAATTAAGAAAAAAAAAATTAAAAGAGTCATTTCAGGTCAAATTCAAATTGACAGATCAAGCCAAAGTCAACAAACAGGTTGAAATTCTAAACAAGAACCAAACTCATTTTTCAAATGGGTACACCCAAACTTAAATTTTTCTAGTCAAATTCTAATCAGGTTGGCACGTCAAATTAATTTTTTTTAACACACCTAATAAAATTTATATCAAAAAATATCAACACACTTTTTTTATATATATTCATACATTTAATTAGGGGTATCAATATTTAACACGATCCAAAAAACCGACAAAAAAATCCAAATTAGAATTAACCAGTTTGAGAAACAGGTCGGGTTTGGGTTCAGGTTCAGGATTTCAACCCTTTCAGGTTTCATATCAGGTCGGTCAACCCAGAAACCCAACGGGTTAAGTCCGAGTTGAATTTTATGACCCGTTTGCAAAAACAGTTCTGGTTCGGGTCATGTTGAATAGCATTTGGTCAATTCTAAGTTTGACCTGAACCCGACCTGCAACCCAATTTTGACACCTCTACATTTAATAAATCCTAGTGCCACGAGAGTTTAGGCTATTATGAAAAGACAAGAAGCATGTAAAGTACTCTTCATTCTAAAATCATTTTGTGCTAGATAATTTTTCTAGCCCAAAATGTTTTTTGAAAGCTGCAAAAAAATAGCCACCAAAAGTTCTAAAATATATTTAAAACTAATAAAGCTTCTCCAATATGTCACCTGGTTGAAAATCAATGAAGCCCATATTAATTTCAAGGACCATGAACTTCCTAAAAACACAATTTAAAAAAAAAAAAGATTTATTTGACAATTAAAATCAGCAAAAAAAAAAACCATTCTTATATCATATTTTTCAATTTGAAGCAATCATATAATCCCTTTGAGTCAAAAACTCAAATCCAATGCCTTTGAATCGAAACTGAAGAATGAATGAGGACTAAAAAAAAAAAAAAGCTCAACTATAATGAAGTCGTGAAACATAAAATAAACCAGGTCTGAAGGGTAGATGATAATGAAGAAAAACTTATTGGAAAATCAATATAATTACTGAGTTGCAACATTTGTATTACTTGAATGACACTGAAAACTAGTTCAAACAAGCTTCTTACCACAAGCAGTAGAGCTCTCATTTATGCACAGTCGTCTCTTTTGCTGTAGCCCCCCAGCTTTCCAAGCTTTTTCTTCTGCAAATTCAAATTCTGAATCCATACAGAGCTATTTTGAAGCCAACGGTATTTTGAAGCCCATAATGATGAATCTCATGCCTTGAATAATTATATAATGATGGGGAAAAATGATCAAAGCAAATTCTGGAAGTCACCTGTGGCTTCAGGACTGTACAATATTTTAGAATTAGAGCAGCCCTTTCTAAGCCAACGCAAGCTCCTCCTGTTGCTCAAAGAGTTGGCCTTCTTGGTAAGGGTTAAGGACTCGTCTAATGTCTTCTGAATTTAGGGTTTCATACTCGAGCAGCGCATTTGCGAGGGCGTGCAATGCATTTTCGTGCTGTACAAGAATTTTTAAATTTAAATCAAGTGAGAACTAACAAGGAGGGTAAAATGGTTACATAACTAATGAAAAAAACTGAAATTTGATGTTGAATTGAAATATAATTATATCAAATTTAAGACATTAGACTTTGAAATTGATATGAAGAGAGTAATTCAACAAAATGAAAGGACTTTGGAACATTCTCATTTGTCCCATCTTGATACCAATTAAGCGCATCTCCAACCGAAAAACCCATTTTCCACTCTAAAATACAGTAAAATTTCAAAATGACGTAATTCATCTCCAATTGAATTGCATTTCTTTCTTCTTTCACGTGCTTCCTATGAAGGTAACAATCTCTCTCCTCTTTCACACGTTTTCCTCCTCTTTCGCGCCTGTCTTCAGCAACAATTTTTTTGCGTAGGTGAACAGTTCGACGCCAATATTGACGTCACATTGTTCACCTACTGAATTTTGACGTGAGATTTGAAGTTCGAATGCAGCAAATGGCGGATGGTATACGGTGGTATGCAGTTTGGTTGGAGATGGTCTAATTTATATGAGATGCATGGTTAAAGAAGCAATTGTGATATGAATAATGGCATGTGAGGCCAAAGAACATGTATAAATCAATCCAATCTTAACCTTGACCATTATATGTCAGGGATTGACCTCAATTGGCTTCGCATATGATCTCTAATATGATTTACATAGCATTTAAATGAGAAGTGTTTTCAAACGGCAGTCACAACTTAAATCTACTAATTCACATGTTTATTATTCAAATTATTGATTATGTGAAATTTAATCCAGAATCATAAGAACTATCAAAACTTTGGAGTTCTTAAATCAAATTAATTGCTATTCATTGTAATTGTGCAAAATGTGAAATTCAATTTTCAAAAATAGTTGGGAGTCAATCTCAATGTAAATATGATAGCTCTAGATCAAGTGAATCAAGAAGCCTGTCCCCTAAAGAAAATTGAAACACGGTTAATGAACAGCAGTTTTTGTAGTGGTTTTAGGAACGTGGGAAAAACAGCTGGATTCTTTTGCACAAGTTTTAAAATTACAATGATCTCACTCTTTACTGTAGCAAAAATTAATAAAACTGAACGAGAAGCATGATCTGTGAGATGGCGTTGATTGCCACAACCTGCAGCTTCTCGCCAGATGCTAATAAGAAGTTAGTTACTGCCATATTCCAAAGTGAAATGATTATTATTTCACCCACTAAGTGACATATTCGGATCACTTTATTTTCCTTTTTTAATTTATTTTATTTTTATTTATATTCTTAATTGGAACACTGTTGTTGTCAGATCCCAAATCTTTGATGAGAAAAATAGAGGGTTACAAAAGATAGTCGACAGCCCTAGTAAAACTTCTTAAAAATCATGACATGAATCATTTAATACATTGTGTTAATGCCAGAGCTTTCCCTGGAAGAGACACACTGTACGACCTGAATACAACGAGAAATGTGCAAGGGCTGCTACATCGACCCCCTGGTATAGTGTTAAATAAGCAAGGATTACCACATCACGGACGAATGTGGGCAAAGAAGTTAGTCAATAAAACTAGAATTAAGATATAAACTTGGAATATAAGTTTTCATACATACAAATTAATGGAATTAATAAATATTATGATTCATTGGAAGATAAATATTTTATATATTAAAAAAACTAAATCGGTTGGATAGAAGGATAAGGAGATTGATTGTTTAGGATTTAAACTATAGTATTCGCATAGGAGTCGTATTAAAAATGGTGTAGAAGTAACTATAAATAATAGCTTCAAGAATAATGTTATAAAAATTATTAGAATTGAAGATAGAATTATAACTTTAAAGATTACTAATGATGATAATATTATTAACATTATAAGTGTCTATGATCCTCAAATAGCTTTGAATATGTGTTCAAATTAAATTTTGGAATAACTTAGAAAAATTAATACAAAATATATCTCTTGAAGAAAAAGTTTTTATTGAAGAAGATTTAAATGAAAATGTTGGTAGAAAGATAAAAGATTTTAAAAGTAATCATTGTGGTTATGGTTTTGAAGGTACAAATGAAAGTGATAGGATCATATTAGATTTTGCTCTAGTTTGTAATTTTATAATTGCTAATACTTTATTTAATAAAATAGATGAACATCTTATCACTTATAAGAATGGATATAATAAAATTCAAATTGATTATTTTCTTAAAAGAAAATAGATCGTTTAGATTGTAAAGTTATTCCGAATGAAAATTTATATATCTAGCATCGCTTATGAGTTTTAGACTTTAAGACGAATGGCCAGAATACGAAAAATAAAGTAAAATGTTAATCTAAGATTAGTATGAGGTATTTAAAAATTATTTTAAAGTAATATTCAAGATCCTAAAATTTTGACTGTGCATGAAGAAACTAATGTTATGTGGAAAAAAATAATTAATGATATTAAGAATTTTATAAAAAATGTGCTTGGAATATCAAAAATAAAAGCTCTTAATAATAAGAAAAGTTGGGGTGGAATTAAAATGTGCAAAAAAAGATTAAAATAAGAAGATTTTTATAAAAATTGATTTAGGTGTAAAAGCTTAATAAATTGAAAAAAAATATAATGATGCCCGTAATAAGTCTAACAATAATATGTGATGCAAAAAAATTAACTATTACTCATTTATATAATAGATTAGCTACTAAAGAGGATGAAAAAATATATGTGTAAGTTAGTCAAGCAAAGAAATAATAGAAGTAATGATTTAGTTTAAGTGAACTTGCATTATGGATGAAGATCAAAAAGTGAGTTTATTAGAAGATAATATTCAACAAATGTGGTTGAGATATTTTTATAAGCTTTTCAATAGAGATAGCGAGAATACAATTAACTTTAGTAAACTTATCACCCTAAATGAAAATAAAAAATTTTATTTTTATCAGTCTTAGTAAAATTGAAGTTAGAGAGACTTTAAGGAAACTAAAATGCGAAAAAGCTGTTGGACCTAATGATATTCCAATACAGATATGAAAGTACTTAAGAGATTAACAAAATTTCTTGGCTCGTGAAACTTATCAATACTATTTTGAAGAGAAAAGATGCCAGATTAGCGGAGAATGAGTCTTTTGATTCCTATTTTTAAAAATAAATGTGATGCACAAGAGTGCGAATTATATAAGAATTAAGTTATTGCGTCATACTTTAAAACTATGAGAGAATTATTAAGCATAGGCTATGATGTGATACTAATTTTTCTCAAAATCAATTTGGATTCATACCAGGTAGATCTATTATGAAAGCTATACATTTATTGAGAGGTTTAATGGAGAAGTATATAGAAAATAAGGAGGATCTACATATGATATTTATTGATTTAAAGAAAGCTTATGATAAAGTTCCATGAAAAGTGCTTTGGAGAGTTTTAGAAAAGAAAGGGTTAAAATGCTTATATTCAAGTCATTAAGGATATATATATATACAAAAGCTATTACTTGTATTCAAACACATGGCAGTTTGACCAAGTATTTTCCTATTTCAATTGGATTACATCAAGGATAAACTTTAAGCTCATATCTTTTTTGTTTGTCATAGATGTTGCTACTAGACATTTGCAAGAGGAAGTACCCTAGTGTATGCATTTTGCTGGTTATATTCTTCATGTTGATAAGACTAGAGAGGGAGTTGAAGGTAAACTTAAATTATGGAGGTTAACCTTAGAGTCTAGTGGTGGTTTTTGTTTGAGTAGATCTAAAAATCGAATACATAGCGTGTAATTTTAGTAGTAATAGATCTAGTGGGAGGATTGTGACTTTGGGCGATCAAGACATTAATAAGAGTACATGTTTCAGATATCTCATTTTATTGTTCAAAGTAATGGTGAAATAGATGGGTATATTATTAGTAGAATTCAAGTTGGATGGTTGAAGTGGAGGAATGCATCAGGCATGTTGTGTGATAGAAAAATAACCCTCAAACTTAAAAGGAAAAATTCTATAAGATGGTGAGACCTGCAATCTTATATAGCACAGAATGTAGGCCATTAAAAAAGAAGCATAAAATTGTGTTACAAAGATGAGAATGCTTAGGTGGATGATTGGTTTCACTCTTATAGAAAAAATGTAAAATGAGTATATGCATGAAATGATTAAAGTAGCTCCAGTGGCAGATAAAATTAGAGAGTTGTCTTAGATGATTTGGTCACATGAAACGTCAGCCTTCTGATAATTTGATTAGGAGAGTATGTGTTAGATTTGATCTATGTTAAGAAAGATAGAGGTACATCTAAAAATTCTTGGTCAGAAAATATTAGAAATCACATTTTTATTAGATTTAAATGAGAATTTAACTATTAATATGACAAAATGAAGAAAAAGGATTCATGTAGCTGATTAACGTAGTGGAATAGACTTGTTGTTGTTGTATATTCTTAATTGGGATCACTCATTGTTTTTAAAAACAAAATAGCATAAGCAAGTTAGAACTCTACAAAATTCAACATAGATAATTTAAAAGTTAAATTTGAAAGGAATCAATATATGTCATTGGGTATTTAGGCCAAGATTTGTATACTCAGCTTTGACTTCTCTCTCATCGCTTAAATGTCAATATCACTAGTTTTGACAATTTTATAAGTCTCACTGTTTTGATTTTTAAAAAGGTTATATATATAGACATTATATGTCATAAAAAATTATGATGTTAACCCACTAATTCATCATACATTGAGTCATTGACCTTATTGTTTAATATAGGGCATTCTAGTAAAGATTTTTTCTAGGTGAGATAAGGTACAAGGGTTCCCAACTAATACACTTCTAGATCTAGAATGTTTTGATCCAGACTAACCAAGAGCGCACACTCGATCCAAGAGATTAGGACCAAGAGCAGAGGGAACATGATACTCATACATTATGCTCATGTTTTAGTAAAGGTTCTCAACCAATACACCTCTAGATTCAGGAGTCCGTTATACATTTTCACTTGTAAACCCATTAAGATTTAAAGAGCTATAACTAACTTTAAAAACCAAAATCAATCAATTTTTCAAGAGCCACAAGATGGTGATAATTAATTTGAAGGCAGTGAACCATAAACCTCTCAGAACCACGACGTGATAGAAAGCTTAAAGCTTCAAATTTAACATACTTGACTTGATTTCAGATGAATTGCTGCACTCAAAAGCTCGATTGAAGCTTGACGAAGAATCTGTAAGCCAGATTTGCTCAAGATGGCTTCAATTGCTCGAAGGGCCAAGCTCGATTTGCAAATTTGAGCTTCCTGGTCTGAACACTCAACCAGTCTGCTTTGGATGGGGAAGAAAGTATTGCTTGCAGCTTTTAATACCAATGGCATTGATAAACTGAAATTCCAGCACAGTTCCTCTTAATCACCATTAAATCGATTAAAACATTATTAATGGTTGTGAGAGCTACAAGATTGATCCAAGTGGCTGTTAAGTGGATGGTGAGGATGAGTTTGATCTGCAAAGTAGCAGGTGGCAGTATTCTCTGCTTGGCTTTATTCAATTACTTGGATTAAGCCACAACCACAACATAATTAATCTTACGCTTTTTATTAAGGCCTGGAATTGAGTTTAAGCTACTATTCAGCTCAAATTAATTGAACCCAATGGCAATCTCAATTTGATCAATTATAATACTTGGGTCAATCCATGGTTGAATTGAAGGTATAGACTCAATGAGTCAATATTGAGTCATGTGGGCTAAGCTGGACCAATTTGGCTCAATAGGCTCAATCAAATGTCAAAGAAATTCAAATGAGATATAATTAACTTATTTGAATTAAATTGATCAATGTCGAGATAAATGGCCTAAATCTTAAATTGCGCCAACTTGGGTTGAAATAGACCAATTGGTGTAATTGGGTTGAATCATTGGCCAATTAGGCTTGAATTTAATTAATAATTTGGAATCCAATGCAAGAGTTAGATTGATCTAATTTGGTCAAATTGGATAAAATAGCATAAGGGGTGGGGGTTCAATCGGGTCCAAGGGTTTAAAAGAATTGAGGTTTAGGGTATAGAATAATTGGCCAGTCAAAACTAGGATGGAAGAATTGGCCAGTCAGTATAAAGTTAATCATTATGTTACTCGCATAAAACCCAAGCATAATAGTTTTCATGAATCAACTACCGCACAAGCCTATGAGATTCTAAACAAGAATAGAGAAATTCAAAATTGTAAAATATTCAACAAAGTAATATCAACTATGAAAAGAAAAGTGTGTAGAAGAATTGTTAGAACAATGATCCTATAGAAATACCTTCTTTAGTAGCCGCTTGACTCGATCATAAGCTTCTCTCAGGAGCTTCACCACCTGAATTTTGTAATAAAAATGTCAGACATTAGAACTATCAAAATTACAGATTTAGTTAATAGGACATACTTCTGCATCAATTCGTGACTGCATCTCTGATCCTGGCCGCTCTTTAATATGCACTGGGCCAATTGCATCACTCATTCCACATGATGAAACCTAAAATGTAGTGTAGAACTGTTGGATAAAACTGACACTGAAGACAGCTTTATGATTAAGGCTTCGTTTGGGACGGTTTTTTTACTGCTTTTTGAAGCAGCTTTTTAGCATAAAATTTTTTAATTTTTATGCTAAAAAGCTGCTTCAAGAAGCAGTAAAAAAGCCATCCCAAAAGCAGCCTAAGATGTGAAAAAGCTTTACCATATATTGAGCAAGTTCAGTGGCTGTATGTAGGTCATTGCTCGCACCAGTTGTTACATAATCTTCACCAAATATAAGCTCCTCAGCCACTCTCCCACCCATACATACATCAAGACGAGCTAACAACTGTTTTTTGCTTATGGAAGTTTCATCTTGCGAAGGAAGCTGCGTGACCATACCTAAGGCAGACCCTCGAGGAACGATGGTTGCTTTGTGAATAGGATGTGCACCCTCAGTATTGAAGGCCACAATGGCATGTCCACTCTCATGGTATGCAGTGAGCTAAGAAAACAAATGCAACTCCCAATCATCTTAATGTGCAATGAAAAAATATGTTATACAACAACAACATCAAGCCTTTATCCCACTACGTGGGGTCAGTTACATGAATCCTTTTTCTCTATTGTGTCCTATTAAAAGTTATTCTTATTTAAATCTAATAAAGAAAGATCATTCCTAATATTTTCTAACCAAGTCTTTTTAGGTCTACCTCTACCTTTCTTAACATAAGAAAGAATTTTAGGATAGAAAAGATTAGGAGAAAAATAAAACAACATACAATATAATTACCTTCTTGGAGTCCTCGGATAAATACATCGTTTTACGCTCAGTGCCCATAATTATCCTATCTTTTGCAAATTCCAACTGTGCAGAAGTTAGCTTGTCAGCACCTTCTACAGCTGCCTTAATGGCAGCAATATTGACAAGGTTTGCTAGATCTATAAATAAATGAAAAATAAAAGGACATTAGCTTAATACTAATTCTCTACTGATAAGGAAACTATGTTTCAAGCTGATTAGTTTGAAGAGCGCTTGAAAACAAATAGTCAAAGGAAATAGTAGCGAGCAAACCTGCACCATTGAAGCCAGGAGTACCACGTGCGATAGCTTTGACGTCCACATCATCAGCCAATGGTTTTTCATGCAAATACAGCTCCAAAATCTCTTGCCTACCCCGCACATCAGGACTAGGGACAACAATCTAGAGAACACCTCCCTTTTAGTGACAAAGATCAATTACGCATAGTGGAGGGTTTTGTGGTATTTCAAACTTAGAAAATCTATAAAAGTGGACTAATTAGTAGGTCCGCCTGAGCTATACATGCAAGAACCACCAATGTACAGACAAATTGATTGAAAAACATGCCATAACCAAGCTAATAAAGTTTAAAGTCAAAATATTCGCTCATTGCCTTCCTCTGGATGAGTTGAATATAATGTTTAAAAGGACTTACATGCCTATCGAATCTACCAGGTCTTGTCAAAGCTGGATCAAGAATTTCTGGCAAATTTGTTGCAGCCATCAATATTATGCCCTAAGTAAAAATGCTCAAGTGAGATGGCTAACAAAAACAATTACAAAAATCAAGGGCTTAATTATAACACACATCATTTTGCTCAAACCCATCCATTTCAACAAGCAGCTGATGCAAAGTCTTCTTAGTATGTCCTTCCCATTGTTTTCTAGTAGATCCAACAGCGTCAATTTCATCAATGAAAATGATACAAGGTGCCTATGAATAGCACGGAAAAGGAGGAAAAAAACAGAGATTTGTCAGAAATTCAATAAAGTATCAAAGCCTGAAAAGGATTTCATAAGTAAGATGACAAGCCACAAAAGCCAAGCACACAATCAAATAGATGAACAAAATCAGAAGAAACCCATATTTTTCAATTCCAAGGCCGGATCATGGACACCGTTCCTTTCTCAAAACAAGGAGACAGAATGTTCGGGAGTACGACATTTAGAACAGTTATAGCAGCTAACTTTAAAAAAAAAAAGCTTTGCCTAGTCTATTTTACATAATTTAGACCGCAGAATTTAGACTGCAGAGTTACCATTTCTCATCCAATGGAGTTAGAGTAGTAATCTTAGGGTTAGTTTGAGAAAACGTTTTCACAACTTTAATTTATATAGTTTGGCTGCAAATTTTTTGCTGCTTTTCAAAAAAAATTATGATGAAAACATCTAATAACCAGATATACTAGAATGTTTTTGTAAGAAAAATATTGTCCAACCTTTTCAAAAGGAAAAAAATTATAATATCAGCATCAACTTTCAAAAACTTTATTTATCCTACAACAATGATATTGTTAATTTCACATGCACGTAGTGACCCCAGAGGAACCCTCATTTTTTAACAGTTATTTAAGATGAATGAACCTTCAACCCTTCTAAATCATAAAAGCATTAGTAAATTGTTGCCTTTCTTCAACTTTCTTCGAAAGGGTTAACACCTTCAGAGCTACATGATAAAATTCACAAAAAAAATTTACTCATAAGCCTCCACACTGGAAACTGAGGTCAGTCTCTTCACAACGTTTTAGATAACCACAGCAACAATCTCTTAGCAAGAAAAGATACCAAAAGACTAATGCAACATGATAGCAAATCTTGAAGCTCCATTTTCTTTGGGCTAGAATTACCATATGGAGGAAGGTTAGGATTCCCTATGCATGAAACTCTCACCAAGACACCAACCATTATGTTTACAGTTTAAATACTCTGTACAGCTTTTGGCATTTTTAACTAACAAAAGTAAATATCCAGTTAGTAGGTCCTTCTGATGTTCTTATGACAGATGTTGTTACTTCATAGGGGTGTCAATTCGGGTCAACGGGTCGGGTTCGGGTCGAACCCGAAACTGACCCGGCACTGTTCAGGTCAACCCGAACCCGACCCGTTTTTAAAAACGAGTCAGGTTTCCGGACCCGAACCCAACCCGATTCGGGTCCGGGTCAACCCGACCCGACACGAATGACCCGAAGTTGACCTAAAACTGCTAGTTTCGGGTCAAAATAGGGTCAATCTTCGATTTTCGGGTCAAAATTGGGTCAAAAGCGGGTCAATCTCGGGTTTCCGAGTCAAATAGGAGTTTTCGTGTCAATTTCGGGTCATTTTCAGGTTGCTGGGTAAACCCGAACCCGACCAGATTTTTAAAACGGGTTGATTTGTTGAACCCGAACCCGACCCGTTTCGGGTCCAGGTTGACCCGAACCCGGATTTTTCCGGGTCGGGTTCAAGTCGTGTCAAAAATTGACACCCATATTACTTCAGCTATTGAGACATCAGCTTTGGATTTTTCCTTTCCCTCGGGTTCCTTTCCTGTTTCTGGCGAGACATCAGGACATAGTGGAGCTTTAGATGTTCTTGTTCACACCCTGATGGCCCATTCCATTACTACAATACCTGGCCCTGATTCTTTTAGCGGTCGCTCCCGTTGATGAGTCCCACTTAGGTATTATTTATGATTTTTTTGTCAATATTAGGTAGGTTCCCTTTCTTGAAGGCAATTACTCCGACCTAGGGAAACAACCAATCTTACCCATTTCATTGCAAAGACATTGCATCCCAAATCCAAAGCCATGAACTTCAAGTCAAAAAGAAGGTGGCCAATCCATTGCTTCTATGCCCACAGTCAACCTTTAATGTCAATAAAATAAGAAAAAAAGAAATCCCATAAATATGTTTATGTATATATTATTGAGAACATCTATGATTAGAGATAGTGGATTATGAGAAGTTCCATGGCCCAAGGTGATGGTATTGGAGAGAGGAACTTTGCACACAATTTAGAGCAATTCACTTATACAGTTTGTAAAGAGCAGTTGATTGACTTACAAAATAAATTCCATTTATTAAACAATCTCCTGTGAAAAAATACAAGCATCAACCCTATCAACCCTTATAGAAATAAGGTTGCAAGGATAATACCAAATAATTCAAATGTAATTATCCAACTCTATCCAAAAATCAAATTCAAACATATAATTACCCAAAATATGATAAATGAAGCAAATAAAAAAATCATACTAAAAATAAAATAAATTTGATAATAAATAGAAAAGGGCCAACAAAGGTTCAAAAATTGGTCCAGTTCAACTCTTTTAATTGGCCCATGAAAATCAATTTTTTTCTAAACTAAACAAGTTGCCGAAGGTGCGTGTTGGAAGAGTTTCAATAGTTGTCATTGAAGTAATAGATTTTGTAGGAAGGAGGCATGGGGAAGGAAATTCACTGAGTAGAGAAAGAGATAATTAGGATACTGATTATGATTCATTATGCCAACAATAAAGATTAGAAAAAAAAATAAAAATGAAGAAAACAAAAAATGGAACGAGGTTTTATGATCCTCCTACATAAAATGTATTTATAAATGAAAAATTGCTAGTTTAAGCCTGCGTATAAATCCTCACAAACTATTTTAATGCTAAAACTTTCAAGAACACCTTATAAAAGTATGCATGCATAAGCTATGAATTAACGCTTTCATGACTATGATCTAAATGCAAACAATAACATCAAGGAGATGTGCATGCCACATAATACAAAATATTCAATAAGGGAGAACTTTATTTTAATTTCATAAGAAATTACCCAAATTCAAAAAGAAAAATATTTGAGATTATTAAAGCTATAGCATTTGAGAGCATGCTAAATCATCTCCCAAAGAGTCCAACAACATGATAATATACTAAGAATTATTATTTAATTCAAAATGACAATTAAAACAATTTCAAAAGCAACATATACTTGCAACAAAAACAGAAATATCAAATGACCATGTGATAATGCAGGACCCTTAAATCAGATATTGTTTATTCTAAGCAAGAAGTTAGACCCACCTTTTTCTTAGCAGCCTGAAATAAGGACCTCACACGTCGAGCACCAACACCAACAAACCTAGCGCAAAAAGAAAACATAAACGGGTGGCAGGAAAAAAAAGATCAAATTAAATATATAATAAGAATCTCACAAACAAAAGCTTAAAACATTGATAGCATCACCATTGTGATACGCAGGGAGCCAGCCGGCCGGCACAGCTTGGATCGAAATAGGGGCTGGATTGGGTGGAACCTGGCAGGGAGAAAGAAGGGGGTTTGGCACCCATTGTGGATCACATGAAAGATATGATCTATTATGTAAGGAGGAATCAAAGGGGAATTATTCATGGAAAGAGTTCCAATTTTGAATTTAAATTTGAAAGGAAATTAATCAAAGAAAGGAGGCTGATTTAGGAGGGAATTAGGAAAGCCTATTTAGGGCTATCTATGTTGTTATTTTGGTATCTTGCAATTTATTTTATGCTGTAATTTTCTTTGTGAATTTCCTAGGGAGTTTAGGTTTGTGGGAGAGTCAATCTACCTCTCGAATAATAGATCAATTGTATCTTGTATTATTTTTAAGGAGAAATTTGATAACAACCATTATCTTTGTGTTCCTACACTTTTCTTCTCTTTTGTTTGTTGTTTTTACTTCAAAGATGCATCACATTAGTATCATTGTGAGGTTTTGGAGGGATGACAGCAAAGAAAGTGGTGCATTGGAAGGCGAAGTGGACCAAATCAAATCCGGGGTGGAGAAGTTCTCAACCATCGAAGAAAGGTTTTCAAACATGAAAGGAAGGTTTTCATCCATGAAAAATTGAATTGGAGGGGTGGAGGAGATGATAAGGAAGCTCATGGAGATGCAATCTACACCTATGGTTCCAATCACTAACCCTAACCTAGAATCGACCCAGATTCCCTTGGTTGAATCTAAGGGAAAAGAGATTAGATGGAAAGAGTTCGATAAGTAGAGTTTCTTTCATAAATAACCACCTCCTAGGGCTCCGATAAGGGACAGATTATTCGAACAGGGGGATATCAATAAGGGAGTTTTATGGTGGAGCTGGTGGAGTGGCCGACCACTAGGGAGGCCTTTTGGGCAAAGGAAGTGAACGAACGAAGGAGGGGGACAGATTGATTCATCGAGTCATGAGAGGCGGATGAAAGAAAGGTGGGATTCCCACCCTCAATACACGAGGGGAACCAACGGCAAAATAGAAAGTTGGGGCAAAAATGTTAGGGTGAGGAAGCTGGAAATATCAATATTCAAACAAGAAGATACCCATGGATGGGCATACAGGGTAGAGAGGTATTTCGCAGTGAACGAATTGAGAGAGGATGAGAAACTTACAATCACAGGGCTATGTTTGGAGGGGAAAGCCAACGCTTGGTTCTAATGGTGGGAGAGTACACATTTGATCCATTTGTGCGAGGAGCTTAAGCATTGCTTGTTGGAACGTTTCCGAGCTATTCGAGAAGGAGAACAATACAAGCAATTTTTTGTCTTGACTTGGAGAAGGCATTGACCATGGAATTCATGGAGGGAGGGAGGTGAGGATAAGGAAGATCCTAGTCTGTCCAAAACTAGGGTTTCTCTTAAGACCTTCGTGAGGGCAATCCAAGGAGCAGTGATGGGATTCTTGGTGGAGCTCCAGTGCCTCGAGAGAGAGGAAGGCATGGAGAAAAAGGAGGTTCAAGAAATAGTCCAGCTACTCCTGCAACAATTCAGTGAGGTGTTCTAACTGCCTCAAGGCCTACCACCCCAAGGGAACATGAGCATGTCATAAACCTGAAAAAAGGGTATCCACTATCAGTGTACAACCATACCGGTACCCACAGATTTAGAAGGAAGACAATGAGAAGCTAATCAAGGAGATGTTGGAGGCCAAGATCATTCATCTTAGTTCCAACCTTTTCTCCAGCCCTGTGTTGTTTTTGATGAAGGATAGTAGTTGGAGATTGTGTAGACTACCGAGCTCTGAATAAGAAAATAGTGTTAAATAGGTTTCCTATACCAATCATTGATGAGTTACTAGAAGAGTTATATGGAGCGGTGATATTCTCCAATATTGATCTGAAATCAGGATACCATCAGATCAAAATGCAGCCCGCGGACATCCACAAGACGACTTTAAGGACTCATGAAGGCCACTATGAATTCTTAGTGATGCCTTTTGGGCTAACCAATGCCCCAACTACTTTCCAGTTGCTGATGAACAATGTATTCCAGCCCTATATCCGCAAGTTTGCATTGATTTGTTCGATGACATCTTGGTGTATAGCTAGTTAGAGGCAGAGCACTTGAGAGTAGTGTTAGCAACATTAAAGGAACTTCAGTTGTATGAAAATTTGAATAAGTGTTCCTTCGCACAGTAGGGGATGGAGTATTTGGGGGGAAATATGGTGTCCAAATCAGGAGTATATGCAGAGCTTTCTAAAATAAAGGCTATGTTGGAATGGCTCTTACCTAAGGCCTTGAAGGAGTTGAAGGGGGTCTTGAGACTCACAATATACTACAAGAAGTTTGTGGGGGGATACAGCTCTATAGCATAGCCATTGATAGAGCAATTGAAGAAGGATAATTTCAATTTGGGGGAGGCAGCCACCCAGGCGTTTAGGCAACTGAAGAAAGTCAATACGAATGTCCCTATGTTAGTACTACCAGATTTCAACCAGCAGTTTGTAGTGGAGACTAATGAATCAGGCTATGGGTTGAGGGAAGTCCTCATCCAGAGTCAGAGGCACATAGCTTATTTCAGTCAGGTGTTAATCGCTAGGGCCAAGCTGAAATTGATGCACGAAAGGGAGCCGATGGCAATAGTGTTGGTAGTACAAAAGTGGAGACCTTACCTGTTAGGGCGACACTTCATAGTCAAAACCGACCATATGAGTTTGAATTTCCTGTTAGAATAAAAGATGGTGATAGAGGAGTATAAGCAGTGGTTTTCCAAGTTGTTGGGTTAAGACTTTGAGATACAGTATAGGCTTGGACTGAAAAATAAAGCTGCTGATGCACTTTCCAGGTATAGTGAAAACCCTCAGGTTATGGCTCTATCTGATCCCAAGGTGGTAGATAGGGAGGTATTGAAGAGTGAGATGAGCAGGATTAAGAGATGAGTTAGATCAGATGAGACTTGTTGTAGGACAAAGACAGTCACCTCGGTTACTCTTTGATGGGTTAAAAGTTGCTATATCAGTGACGTTTATGCTTTCGAGGATATCACAACACATCCATCACTTGTTGCAAGAGTATCATAGCACAGCTATTAGGGGACATTAAGGAGTCCATAAGATATATCATAGACTAGCAGGGGAGCTTAATCGGGTGGGCATGTGGAGGAATGTAGAGGAGTTGGTGGCCAATTGTAATGTATGTCAGAGACAAAAAATACCTGGCAATAGCTCCAGGTGGTCTTCTACAGCATTTAGCATTACCCGAAAAGGAATGGAAAGAGATGATTATGGACTTCAATGAGGGACTACCTAGATCAGAAGGGTTCACTGTAATTCTAGTGGTAGTGGACAGATTGAGCAAATATGCTCATTTTGTTCCCTTACGGCACCCATGCACAATGGTATCAGTGGCAGCTGCATTCATTAGAGAGGTGGTCCATTTGCATACCATACCCAAGGTCATTGTGTCTGATCGGGACAGGGTTTTTCTGAGTCATTTTTGGGAGTTATTCTATAAAGTGGAGTACAGCTAACCACCCTCAAATGGATGGTCAGACAGAGGCGGTGAATCGTAGTGTGAAAACTTATCTTCGTTGCTTTGTATCAGATACACCAAAGATGTGGGCCACGTGGTTGACATGGACAGAATATAAGTATAACAATTCATATCATACAGCAGCCCAGGCAACGCCATTTAAAAATCTATATGGGAGGGATCCACCTCATCTGATATTATGGACATGGCAATACAACAGTGAATCGATGGAGTAGTACATGGAAGAAAGGGACATGATTTTGGTAAAATCGAAGGAACATTTAAGAAGGTCACAACAAATCATGAAGAAGTAAGCAAATTGACACAGGAGAGACATATAGTTTGAGGTTGGGGATACGATTTATCTGAAAATCCAACCTTACAAATAGAGGACTTTGGCCTGACAAAAAAAATGAGAAGATCCCCCCCCCCCTAATTTGGACCCTATGAGATAGTAGAATGCATTGGAGCATCAGCATATCGCCTACAGTTGCCACCAACCTCAGCCATTCATCATGTATTTCCTCTTTCATAACTGAGGCGTGCGATAGGAGATCACACACCATCTCCACTACCCCTGACTCTGGCATAAGACATAGAGGTCATTTTGGAGCCTATGGATGTATAAGGGGCATTGAGGGGAAACAGGAGGACTGGAGGTACTAGTCAAGTGGAAGGACCTACCGAAACATGAAGATACATGGGAGCCAAACAAGATGATCAGAAGACAGCTCTCATACTTCCACCTTGAGGATAAGATGCGTCTTTAGGTGAGAGTATTGATATGCAGGGGGGCCAGCCGACCAGCCCAACTTGGACCGAAACAGGGGATGGACTGGGCGGAACCTGGCAAGGAGAAAGACAGGGGTTCGGTCCCCCTTGTGGGGCCTAGGAAAGATATGATTCATTATGTAAGGAGGAGGAATCAATGGAGAATTATTTAGGGAATGAGTTTCAATTTTGAATTCAAATCTAAGAAGGAAGTAATTAAGGAAAGGAGGTTGATTTGGGAGGGAATTAAAAAAGGAAAGGGGGCTCATTTGGGAGGGAATTAGGAGAGCATGTTTAGGGCTATCTATGATGTTTTTTTGGTATCTTGCAATTTGTTTTTGTTGTAGTTTTCTTTTTGAGTTTCCTAGCGACGTCTAGGGTTTGTATCTCTTGAATAGTAGATCAATTGTATCTTACATTATTTTTTAACGAGAAATCAAAAAACAACCATTATCTTTGTGTTCCTAAGCTTTCCTTCTTTTTTGTTTGCTGGTTTTACTTCCAAGACGCATCATGCTGATATCAAAATGATCATAAGATTTGATGTCGGAATTGTTATCATAAGATTTGATGTCGGAATTGTTTGAGAGCTCTCAACTGTGAAAGTAAACCTCCATTTTATTGAAACTTAGGAAGTTCGTTGTCAAGAAACAAAAAAGATATTTTCCAAAAGCATTCTTTAGTTACAGAAATTTGCATTGATTTGTGATACCCCTTCAAATGACTTGAGGATGCTTAGAGTTGCAGTCATCATGACATAAGTGATCAGAAAGAACTGAGATAATATATTTCAGAAGAGTGTGCAACATCACCCTATGATAACAATCAATGATCATAATTGCCGCAATATGAAATAGAAATGCTCTGCTTGTCATTTTAATCAAATATTTTCTGCAAGTTTTGTTACTTTATATCTAAACAATGGTATTTAATTATATATATATATATATATATATATATATAAACAATGTTACTGTATTTTGTTGTATTAGAAAGATTGTGCAACATGAAGCTCGAAATTTCAGATTTTAGGAAAATAAACGATTAAATTTTTATATAGCTGAAGCTAACTTACATTTCTTCAAATTCAGATCCTGCTCGATAGAAGAATGGTACCCCAGCCTCTCCTGCAATAGCCTGATCCAGAAAGGTTTTCAATGCTAATATAACACTGTAAACTACTGTCAATTAAAAAAAACAGAAAAGAAACGTAACTCAATAAATCCATTATTACCTTAAATGGATAAAGATAAAAAAAATTGCATCGGATAACTGGTAAACAATAGAAGCTTTGGTATGTACATTCTTATTAGTGACTTCAGCAAAAGTGAAAATAAGGCTAGCAAATGCAATTTAGAAAATAAGGATTAAC
Organism: Dendrobium catenatum; assembly: GCF_001605985.2. Classification (NCBI taxonomy): domain Eukaryota; kingdom Viridiplantae; phylum Streptophyta; class Magnoliopsida; order Asparagales; family Orchidaceae; genus Dendrobium; species Dendrobium catenatum. The sequence continues at coordinate 58,235 of NW_021319798.1, read as the reverse complement.
TTAGACAATTCCAAACTTTTTGCATTCTCCCTGACATGAGTGATCCAAATGCCATAAGTTAGAAAAGAATATCAAACTATCCAACTGTCAAAAGAAACTCCATGTCCTACATGCACATCCACAGATATAAACATCTAGAAAACTAACATTATCAAACCTAGAAACATTAGAGTAAATTATCATGATCCCACTGCAAGACACATTATACTATGCAATAAAAAAGTTAACGAGAAATATCGGATGAACGTAGAACCACCTAAGCATCTCCTAACTTAGCTTACCTTGGCAAGCAAAGTCTTCCCAGTACCAGGCGCACCAGTTAGAAGAATTCCCTGTAAGCAAACACTATTAAGGCTTACACATTGGAAGCAAAGTTCATTCATTGATGTATGCAAAACGAAGGAGAGATAACCACACGACACATAAAAAAAAACAAATAAGAAAGGGAGTGCAGTGGCATAAATATCATAGCACAGACCTGTCTTTTTTAACATCTAGTTAAATCTAGTTTCAAATACCAAACAAAAGAAGACAGGAAGCTTTTAGTTGCAATTATTTACTTTCCAACATAAATTGAATTATAAAGCAAGCACCAAAGGCTGTAATAGCAGCACATTCAATCCCACAATATCAGTCCAAACAACCACAAGAAGCAAGTAACAACCTTTCATTGAATGTCTTAGTTACATTGAATATTTCAGTACTAGACGTAAATATAAAAAATAAAATTCATTATGTCCTCCATATATATTTCCTCCAAAATGCTATCAAATCAATACTCATGGAATTAGATCATATATTTTTATTAAAGCAACTAAAACCCCCATAAAGATGTTTTCTTTTTCTCTTTTAATCCTCTTTTTTTGCTGCCCTAAATAAAAATAGGCTCAATCCCTAATCTACGATATAAAGCACAAAAGTTACTTCTTAATACCTGAGTAATTACCCTTAAACTTTGTTCAATCTCCATGATACTTTAGAGGCGCCCTCGATACTTCTCGTGACACCCTCTTACAAACTCTTAGCAAAAATACATGCACAACACCGACTGAAAACCATGGCAGGCCATCATCATCGAGACTTACAATTATCAGCAAGTGATTGGGTTATATGGCTAAATTACAACATTTCATCAAAATTTTATTGTTAACCGTACAAATTCTAAATTGACAAACCATTATTTTGATACTTTTCTAGTCCAATCTATTATTAGTTATGTAGCATACGAACTTACCCTCCTAAAAAGAAGATTCATCATGTTTTCCATATTTCAGTTCTCAAACCTTTTTACGGTGACTAGCCAGTTAAAATTACACCTCTACTAGTTTTCAGTCATAATAACCAACCACTAAGCCCACTTCGTGCAATTCTAGCCTCCACCATTATCCAACTTCTTGGACAACCTCACAGACAAGTATTGTTACAATGGACATTAGCTGCTCCAAATGAAGCCGCTTAGGAGAATTTCTAAGCACTCTCTACTTCTTTTCCATCTCTACACCTCGAAGACAAAGTTAGTTTTAATGGGGAAGAGAGTGCTAAGCAACAATATATCCCCCCCTTGGATTCAACCATAATACAATAACAAGGTGAAGAATGGATTAAGAACTCTAAAGAGCAAGATAAAGATAACAATACAAATGTTATAGTTTATCACCGAAGAGGAAGGAAGAAAATAATTACAATACTAGCTGCAGATTTCATTGCCATATAACAGCCGCCAACCACGATCCAGGCAAGCCAGTCCAATCGAACCCAACAGGCCATTCCCAGTCGAGGAAAGCAACAATCCACAATTTAGAAAAAAACTGAACCCAGCCAAACCCACTTAAACCTCTTTTTAGTTTGGTTTATTTTCATTTCTTTAGATAGCAGCCAGTCCCAATTAAACCCTCAAACCGGTTTGCAAACCTATAAATAGCTCCAAATTGCTGTAATTTTGTTTCAGGAAATCAAAATCCTGCTTCTTCCCTTTCTCATTTCTTCTTCTCTAAGGAGTCTACACATACTTAAAAGAAGTCTCAACCTTCTTGAATCATCAAGAAGCATATCACTGTCCCAAGCAAGTCTAATTGAAATTAGTCTTAAGGCGAATCAATCCACCATAAACTTCTCCTAAAATTTTGTCAGTGGTCACAGTTAAGCATTGGTATGCCAGCACAGATATCGGGACTTAGGAGAATAAAAAACCGTGTTAAGAAACTTCAAGTGAAAGTTATTTTATTAGGTTAACATCCGAGGACTTCGCAAACCTTTGGTAACTTCCCTCCAAGGCGGGTGAACTTTGCTGGATTTTTAAGGTATTCAACCACTTCTTCAAGCTCTTGCTTAGCATCATCACAGCCCTTCACATCTTTAAAGGTTTTGACATTCTGCATGCAACACAAGCCAAAAATGTAAAACAAGGAAAAAATAAACTTCAATATTCTTCCTAACTCTATACATGCATAAACTCGGCAAATAAAATTATAACAGCAGACAAGATAATATTGACACAAATGCTTCCCATGCATGCACAAGAGCTTGGAATTATCTCAAGGTTGTAAACAAGAAGACCTCACATTAAGCAGAACCAACTCAGGTTTCAAAATGTTTGATCCAAAGCTAAATAATCCACAGAACCAATCACAAAAAAAATTATCTTCTAGAGCTTGCATGATCAAACTAGTAAAATTAACAAAACTCAATTTAGATGGAATTAGCGTTCCGGATTGTAAACCACATTTCATGAAATATACTCACGGTGACACCAAGGGTAACTCTAAAAAGCTGCAAGTGCTTAAAGAGAAAACATGTCATTAATGATGCAAATGCACATAGGCCACTAGCAAATGATGCGGCATTCCACTTTGTATTAGTGCTCAGCATTGTGCACAGATATGCACCTTTAACAAACAAATGTATAGGTAAAATCTGGTTATGTCAAAAGATTTGTGTTCTTTAAGTTGAACATAAATTGCAAACAAACTGGACCAAAAAAAAAAAACATTGGTGAAAACCAATAAAGTAGTGCATATATAAAAATACCTGCTCAACCAACCATTAAACTAAAGGTTAATAAACTTTTATCATAAAGGTATATTATTTAGGTGTAGCAAGAAAACAAATTCCACCAGATATCTTCTACGGTGACACCAAGGGCATTTCCAAAATTGTAAATACGTAATACTCAACACAAGTTAATGATGCTGGTGTTGATAAACTATGAACCTACCATGTGTTCCATTTCATGTCATTCCAGTACTTACCAGTGTCCATAGGTAGTGGAAATCACTCTGGATGCTTAGCAACACAGAATATTAAAATGCATAATATTTGCACCAAGCTGGAAATCAAGAGATTAAAGAAAAATATGTGGCTACAAAAACCACCAGCTCAACCCGACATCAAGTTAAATTTTCAAATTAATTTTTGAAATTCTGAAACAAAACAAATAAAACTATACTTGTATCTTGATGCAGGCAAATTTCAGTTTATTTTAATTTTTTTTATTGTAATTTGAATGTTATAGTTTTTTTTTTTTTTATGCTACCCTATGATGGAAAGCATCCAATGATCATGAGTAGGTTGTAGGGGTGCAATAGAGTCAAGCCGACTCGCGAGCCGGCTTGAACTCAACTCAGTAACAAGCTCGACTGCGAGTCAAGCTCGAACACGAGTTCAAGCTCAACGGCTAATCGAGCTCGAACATACGACGGACTCGACTCGTCAGCTCGACAAGCAGCTCGATGGCGGAGCTCGCGGGTGGGAAATCCAAATATCGCGAGCGAAAAATCCAAAACATCAGAGAACACGCACGGATCGACGGAGCACGAGCTCGGGACGACGGGCGGGCGCTACTGCGAGCTCAGGAAGATGGATCTCAACGGCATAGCTCATTCAGAACTCGTCGGATTTTGGGACGTCAATTCTCGACGATGGATACTACGAGTTCTGGAGACAAATTTCGACGGTAGAGCTTGGATGACGACGGACGCGACGACGAGGGCGGAACTTGGGTCTTGAGACGTCAGGTTTTGATTGTCAAGCTTGACTCGAACACCCCCTGACACGAGCTTGACTCAACTCGTTTGCACACCTAGTAGGTTGTGCTTGGGCTTGGCAAGCTTTTGGTGTGCTAGCTATTTGGGTTCCTTGGTTCTTGGGCTTATGGTTGCTTCTCGGGTTGAGCTTGGCTACTCGGTTTTTTGTTGTGTTTTTGAGCTACTATGTGTCAGCTCATTAATGTTTGAGCTGTTATTTTTCAGCTCATTATGATGGGAAGTTCTCCTCCTTTTTAGCTCATTATGTGGAATGTCTCTTGCTATTTCCCCTTCCCTCTGAATCTTCGGTTTTCCCTGCCTGGCTGCCTGTTCTGGTTTCCCTGGTTGTTATTCTGGTTCCCCTGGCTGCCTATCCCGGTTCCCCTAACCATCCGTTCCTTCCCCCTTGGCTTCCTTTTCCGATTTTCTGTGTGTCTATTCGGGTGTTGTTTCTAGACTGAATGCTGGCCTTTCATTTCCCCTTACATGATTGGTTCGGTTAGAGGTGGTTTGGCTGTTTGGCTGCCCCCTTTTCTCCTATAAATTTGAAGTGTTTTGAAGCATAAAAGGTTGTTGATTATTTGAGCAAAGTCTCTTAAAAAACCTGAGGGTTCTTCTTTGGAAAAGTTTGACAGCTTATTTCATTTCTCTCTTCCTCCCTACTATTTCGCCTTAGGCTTTTAACCTCTTTCTTCTCTCTGCAAGTTCCACTCCACTTGTATCTTTCTTCTTGAGTTATTGGAGGTGTTGGTTGGCTGATTTGATAGCATTTGCCGGAGGAGTTTTGGTGGACGTTGGACCTTGTAGCTATGGTGGACCCTTGGTTTGCAATCCCTTATGCACTTCTTTTATATTGTCTACTTTTTCATTGCATGTGGGGAAACCGCTTGTCAGTTGTTCTGAGGATAGTTGTTTTTATTTTTAATTTTATTTCGTTTGTTTTGGTGTTTGTTTGGATGTTATCATTCTAGTTTTTGAATTGATTTATGTTCTACTAGCCCTAGTGTTCTCCTCTCTTGGCTCTTTCTTTCTAGTTGACCGCATCAAGTTTGGTATCAGAGCTTATGTTAGCATATCTTAGGTTGGTGAGTGTGTCTTTTCTTAAGAAACAAAAATGGCTAATAATCAAGGAGATTGACAACAAATGATGCAACAGTTAGTGGATTTTCAACATCAAATAAACAACATGGCTAACACTCTTGCAAATTTAAATGTCAACAATCCTAATGTTCAAACTTCTGAAAGTGAGAAGAAAGTCCCTAGAAATCAAAATAGGCAACAAAGAAATTGGGATTATGGGTTAAAAATCGATGTTTATAACTTTGAAGGAAAACTACAACCCGACTAATTCATCGAATGGGTAGAAAAGATGAATCAATTCTTCGAATGGAAGAAAATACTTGATAATAGGAAGGTTAAATTTGCAAGCTTAAAACTCACTGGTTATGCATTAATATGGTAGAAAAACCTTCAAAATAATAGACTAAGGTGAGGGAAAGAAAAAATACAAAACTGGGAAAGTATGAAAGAAAAAATGAGAGGGAAATTTCTACCTTCAGACCACGCACTAACTATATTTCAAGAATTTAACAACATTCGTCAGGGCAATCAAACAGATGAAGAATATACCGAAACTTTCTATAAACTCCAATCTCTAAACGACTTAGATGAATCCGAGGAAAGAACTATCACTAGATACATCAACGGATTAAAATGGACCATTCAAGATCAACTAAATTTGCACCATGTAATTAAACTAAACAAGGCTTGTCGAATGGCATTGAAAATTGAAAAACAATATCAACCGGGTCATAACAAAGTAACTGAAACTTATAAGCGACGACCAACTAGAGGAATTAAAACTCAATCTTCACAAACTTCTATAGGAACATCTGGTGTGCGAAGTAAAACATTTGAAACTCAAACTTTGGATAAAGGTAAGGGATTAATGGGACCAAAACCTACTGAACAATCAAAACTGATTGAACCATGTTATAAATGCGGGTTATATGGCCATTTTTCAGCAACTTGTAGAAAAAACAATCCTCCGAGAAATAACTATATTAAAAATGATGAAGAAATATAAGAAGAAGAAAATGAATCTAAACTTGAAAATGAAATCGAGTTGGAAAAGGTTGATGTAAAGGGCGATGAAGGTGAACAACTTTTAGTAATCCGACAAGTCCTAACTGCTAAAATGGAAAATGGGGATAAGTGGCTTAGAATGAACATTTTTCGAACCACCTGCATTGTTTAGGGAAAACTTTGCACTCTAACGATCGATAGTGGGAGTTCAGGTAATTTTGTTTTACAACTAATGGTAGATAAGCTCAAATTGAAATCAAAACCACTTGTCAAACTATACAAAATCCTTAGTTGAAGAAAGGGGTTGAGGTTCCTATAACAAAACAATGCACTGTTAATCTAAGAATTAGGAGTTTCTACAAAGATCAAGTTGTTTGTGATATTGTGCCTCTTGAAGTCTGTCACATCTTATTAGGTCGTCCTTGGCAATTCAATCACAAAACAATTCATAATAGGGAAAATAATACCTACACTATAATTCAAAATAATAAGGAATTCACTCTTTTTTCGCAAAAACACATTCCCGGCCCACCTGTAAAAAATAACAAAATTGCAAAAACAACCACTCCTGAACTACTTCTTAACACTAATGAATTGAAACAAACTGAGATAGCATATTTGGTCCTAGGAAAAGAATCTGACACAACCTCTCAAATTCCTAAAGAAATGCAACATTTAATCAATAAATTTTCTGACATAACACCTGAAGAATTGCCAAAAGGTTTGCCCCCAATGAGCGACATTGAACATCACATTAATTTAATCCCTGGAGCCACATTGCCTAATCTCCCCCATCTGAACATGAAAAACTTTATAAGCAAGTGTCTGAATTGTTAGAAAAGGGTTTAATTAAGGAAAGCCTAAGCCCCTGTGTTGTGTCTGCTTTACTTCTAAAAAAGAAGGAACCTGGAGGATGTGCGTGGATAGCCGAGCAATAAATTAAATAACCATCAAGCATATGTTTACAATTCCTAGGCTGGATGATATGTTGGATATGTTAAGTGGTGTTAAAATCTTTTCTAAAATTGATTTAAAAAGTTGGTATCATCATATTAGGAGTAGACCGGGAGATGAGTGAAAAACTGCTTTTAAAATCAAAGAAGGATTGTATGAATGGCTTGTGATGCCTATTGGATTGTCTAATGCTCCTAACACATTTATGAGAACGATGAATCATGTTTTAAGGCCTTTCATTAGAAAGTTTGTTGTGATGCACTTCGATGATATTCTGATTTACAGGATTCACCCCTCTGAATAACTTAATCATGTGAAACAAATTCTGCAAACTCTAAGAGAACAAAAATTATACATCAGTTTGAAGAAGTATTCTTTTATGACTTCAAAATTGACATTCTTGGGATACATCGTGTCTGCGAAGGAAATTAAGGTTGATCCTGTTAAAATTGAGGCAATTCAAAACTAGTCTACTCCTAAAAATATCAATGAGGTGAGAGGGTTTCATGGTCTTGCTTCTTTCTATCATAGGTTCATTAAAAATTTCAGCTCTCTAATTGCCCCTATCACTGATTGTTTAAAAAAAAGAATCTTTAAGTGGACACCTGAAGCTGAACAAACTTTTCAAATAATCAAGGAAAAAATGAGTCAAGCTTCAATCCTTAGCCTGCCAAATTTTGAAAAGGTTTTTAAAGTTGATTGTGATGCCTCGCATATTGGTATATGAGTTGTGTTTAGCCAGAAAGGGAAGCTCATTACCTATGATGCACAAACACGAACACGGCGACACGGATACGACACGACACGGACACGGGACATGTCAGTTATTGAAAATATAGGACACGGACACGGATTGGACACGTTATTATAGATTTTATATTTAAAAAAAAAATAGTGTATAAAATTAAATAAGTATAGTTTTAAAAATAATTTAAAAATATTAAGTCATTTAACTAGAATTTGTGCTTTAAATGATTAGTATTAGGATGTCGAGAGTCAGGCATCGATGCCGTTTATTAGTCACCGAGAGATGAGATGAAAATACCTTCACTGTCAAAAAGAAATGAAAATGAGAATATTCGATGATTGGGTATTAATTGCAGACGTTGATTTGGTGTTGTGGATAGGAAATAAGAAATTTATTTTAAATCCCGCCAAATAAAAGAAATTATATTTAAAAAAATTCATAAAATATTTAAGATATGCGTGTCGGACAGGCATGTCCAATTTGTATTTAATATTTATTAATTGGACACGTTTTTGGTGTGTCCGACACGTGTCGGAGGAGTGTCGGGCGAGTGTCGTGTCGAACACTGCACGCCTCTTTGAGGAGAAGTGTCGGTGCATCATAGCTCATTGCATACTTTAGTGAAAAGTTGAATGATTCTCGAACTAGATATTCTATTTATGACTTGGAATTTTATGCAATTATTCAAGCTTTGAAATTCAGGAGATGTTATTTAATTCAAAGATAATTTGTTTTAAACACTGACCACGAAGCTTTGTGATTTTTGGGTTCTCAAAAAAATATGAATAAATGACATGCCAAGTGGACCTCAATTCTGCAAGAATACTCATTTCATATTAAGCATAAAACTGGGGTGCTAAATAAAGTGGCTGATGCTTTAAGTAGGTCTCATCTTTTGGTAACTATTTATCCAACCATAACTTCTTTCGATTTCTTAAAAGACACCTATGCTAACGATTCAGATTTTAAGGGTATTTGGGAATCTTGTCTCACTTCGGGAACTGATCAATCTGCCCAATTCGTCATTCAACAAGATTTTCTATTTAAAGGTTCTAGACTTTGTATTACAAAAAATTCTTTAAGATAACAACTTGTGCAAGAACTTCATAGTGGGGGTCTGGGTGGGCATTTTGGTCAAGAGAAAACTATTGCCTTAGTGGAAGAAAAATATTTCTGACCTCATATGAGAAAGCAAATTGCTAAGCTGGTGAAACAATGTAAAATCTATCAGGCTTTCAAAGGAATATCTTAAAACATTGGTTTGTATACTCCCCTCCAAATTCCAAATAAACCTTGGAAAGATATTTCTATGAATTTTGTTTTAGGGCTGTCAGTTACCGCACGAAAATATGATTGTCTTTATCGTTGTGGACCGATTTAGCAAAATGACACACTTTATTCCATGCAAAAAAGCTTCTGATGCTTCATATGTTGCTAATTTATTTTTTAAAGAAATTATTCATCTCCATGACATATCTCCAACATTTACTTCAGATAGGGATACTAGATTTTTGAGTCACTTTTGGAGAACACTCTGGCTAAGTTAGGAACTACTCTTCAGTTTAGGAGTGCTTATCATCCACAAACCGCTGGACAAACTGAAGTTGTCAATCGAAGCTTAGGGAATTTACTAAGATGTCTTGCTGGTGGGAAACCTTCCCAATGAGATTTGATATTGCCCCAAGCTGAGTTTGCATATAATAATTTTGTTAATCGCTCCAGTGGCAAACCTCCCTTTGAAATTATTTATGCTCAACCTATACCTCACATTTTGGATAGAAATTGCTTGTCTTTACATAACAAAGTTAGTGTTGAAGCCATAGAAACTTTTGAGCATATCAAATCTGTCCAACAGCAAGTCCTTGAAAAACTCTGTATGGCTAATATTAAATACAAATCTGCTGCTAGCAAACACTGGAGTGAACTTTATTTTAAAGAATGTGATTTGGTTATGGCTTATTTTCGTCGTCAACGATTTCCTATTGGTACTGTTGGCAAATTAAGCATGAAAAAATTTGGGTCTTTTCGTATTCTACGAAAATTGGGCACGAATGTCTATCTCCTGGATCTTCCTATTATTCTTGGAACTTCTCATGTATTTAATATTTCTGACCTTTCTTTGTATGAAGGAAATTCTGATGATTCTGTGGAAGTTGAGACTTTACCAATTTTCACTTCAAATCTAAACAGAGATGATCGGATTGAATATGTAATTGATATCAGGATTACTAAGACTAGGCATGACAAGCACAAAAGGTTCTTGGTTAAATGGAGCAACTGTCCGTTAACTGATTATACGTGGATAGATGCGACAGAATTAAAAAATCTTCATTCAGATCTCTATCAGAAAGTTGTTGAAGCCTTCTCATCAGGAGATGAGATTCTCCCACTATGGGGGAATTGATGCATGCAAATTTCAGTTTATTTTAGTTTTTTATTGTAATTTGAATGCTATAATTTTTTTAATTTTTTTATGCTATCCTATGATGGAAAGCATCCAATGATCATGAGTAGGTTGTGCTTGGGCTTGGCAAGATTTGGGTGTGCTAGGTATTTGGGTTCCTTGGTTCTTGGGCTTCTGGTTGCTTCTCGGGTTGAGCTTGGCTATTCAGTTTTGGCTGTGTTTTTGAGCTACTATGTGTCAGCTCATTAATGTTTGAGCTGCTATTTTTCGGCTCATTATGATGGGAAGTTCTCCTCCTTTTTAGCTCATTATATGGAGTGTCTCTTGCTCTTTCCCCTTCCATGTGACTCTTCGGTTTTCCCTGCCTGGCTGCCTGTTCCGGTTCCCCTGGCTGCTGTTCTGGTTTCCCTGACTGTACGTTCCTTCCCCCTTGGCTGCCTTTTTCGATTTTTTATGTGGCTGTTCGGGTGTTGTTTCTGGACTGAAAGATGTCCTTCCATTTCCCCTTACCTGATTGGTTTGGTTGGAGGTGGTTTGGTTGTTTGACTGCCACCTTTTGAGGTGTTTTAAAACATAAAAGGTTGTTGATTATTTGAGCAAAGTCTCTTAAAAAACCTGTGCGTTTCTTCTTTGGAAAAGCTTGAGAGCTTGTTGCATTTCTCTCTTCCTCCCTACTATTCGTCCTGGCTTCTAACCTCTTTCTTTTCTCCACAAGTTCCACTCCACTTGCATCTTTCTTCTTGAGCAATTGGAGGTGTTGGTTGGTTGATTTGGTAGCATTTGCCCAAGGAGTTTTGGTGGACGTTGGACCTTGTAGCTTTGGTGGACCCTTGGTTTGAAAGCCCTTATGCACTTCTTTTATATTGCCTACTTTTTCATTGCATGTGAGAAAACTGCTTGTCGGTTGTTCTGAGGGTAGTTGTTTTTATTTTTAATTTTATTTCGTTTGTTTGGCTTTCGTTTATTTTGGTGTTTCTTTGGATGTTAGCATTCTAGTTTTTGAATTGAGTTATGTTCTACTAGCCCTGGTGTTCTCCTCTCTTGACTCTTTCTTTCTAGTTGACCGCATCATATCTCCATCACCATAATTGCCTCCCAAATCATGAACCCATGTTAACCATACTAAAACTGGCCAAAATTAAACGTGTTGATCGTGTATATTATAAATCACATTTGATCCATAAGTTAATTATATCTCCACATAACTTTTCATCATTATTTTATTTTGCTCAGTTTTTTAGTGTAGACTGTAGAATAGGCATAATGATTGAACAAAAAACAAGTTGGCATTGCAAATAACAGTTGCTCAAACTGAATGACTCTTTGTACCTTTTCTGGCATGATTTCTTTATTCAGATCTTTAGGAGCATAGGCAGCACTCGAGCCAACACCAGAGGTCCCAATCCCACCCAAGCTGCCAATGTACTTCTGGAGTGCTGCCGCACCCATCACCCTGTACCAGAACTGTTAGTGACATGCAGAATTGCTAGTAGAAAGCATGACATAAGCTGATAACTGAAATACAATAAGTTTTAGGGAGTACAGAAAACCACTGACAATCCATATCAATCTAGTTTACAAAAATAATATTTATAGCATGTAGATGCATAAAAGATACCATTCATAGGAAGAAATATGACATTAAAACCAAGTGCTTAATTTTTTATGTCCAGTAGTATATACAGCTGAACCTATATAGCCACACACATGTACCGTAATAATAGACCTATTTTCTGACAAGAAGCTTATAAGCCGAACATCTAATAGATATATTCCTTTATTAACAACAATAACAACAACAACATCAAGCCTTTGTCCCATTGCGTGGGGTCGGCTACGTGAATCCTTTTTCGTCATTGTTGTCCAGTTAAAAGTCAAATTCTCATTTAAATCTAATAAAAAAATATCATTTCTAATATTTTCTAACCATGTCTTTTTAGGTCTACCTCTATCTTTCTTAACATAAGTCAAATCTAATACTCAACTTTCCTAACCAAGTCATCGGAAGGCCTCCATTTAATGTGACCAAACCATCTAAGGCGACTCTCTCTAATCTTATCTTTCATTGAAGCTACTCCAACCTTTTCACTTATATGCTCATTTCGTATCATATCTCTAAGAGTAAAGTCACTCATCCACCTAAGCATCCTCATCTCTGCAACACTTAACTTAGTATTAAGCTTCTCTTCTAATGGAGAACATTCGGCACCATAAAGCATTGCAAGTCTCACCACCATCTTATAAAATTTTCCCTTAAATTCGAGGGGGCCTTTTCTATCGCACAACAAGCCCGATACATTCCTCCACTTCAACCATCAACTTGAATTTTGCTGATAATATCCCCATCTATTTCACCATCACTTTGAACAATAGATCCAAAATATCTAAAACGTGTACTCTTATTAATGACTTGATCGCCCAAAGTCACAATCCCCTCACTAGGTCTATTGCTACTAAAATTATACTTCATATATTCAGTTTTAGATCTACTCAAGTGAAAAACTTTAGACTCTAATGTTGACCTCCATAATTCAAGTTTATCTTCTACTCCCTCTCTAGTATTATCAACAAGAAGAATATCATCAGCAAAAAGCATAGACCAAGGTACATCCTCTTGCAAATGTATAGTGAGAACATCCATGACTAAAGCAAAAAAGATATGGGCTTAAGGCTGATCCTTGATATAATCCAACCGAAATAGGAAAATTGTTGGTAAAACCACCTTGTGTTTGAACACAAGTAATAGCTCATGCATACATATCTTTAATGATTTGAATATAAGTGTTATAAACTCCTTTCTTTCAAGAACTCTCCATAGCACTTCTCTTGGAACTTTATCATATGTTTCCTCTAAATCAATAAATATCATATGTAGATCCTCCTTACTCTCTCTATATTTCTCCATCAAACCACTCAATAAATGTATGGATTCCATAGTACACCTACCCGGGATGAATCCAAATTGATTTTGAGAAACATTAGTATCACGTCACAACCTACGCTCCATAACTCACTCCCATAGCTTTAAAGTATGACACATTAACTTAATTCCTCTATAACTCGCACACTTCTGTGCATCATCTTTATTCTTAAAAATAGGAATTAACACACTCATTCTCCACTCATCTAGCATCTTTTTAGTCTTCAAAATAGTATTTAAAAGTTTAGCAAGCCAAGAAATTCATTCATCACCTAAGATTTCCACACCTCTAATGGAATATCATCAAGTCCAACAGCTTCTTCACATTTCATTTTCTTTAAAGCCTCTCTAACTTCGGTTTTACTAATACACCGATAAAAACAAAAATCTTTATTTTCATTTAGGGTGCTAAAGTCACTAAAGTCAATCGTTTTTTCACATTATTCATTAAAAAATTTAGCAAAATATCTCATCCACCTTTGTTGAATATCATATTCTAAGAAAAATATTTTTTGTTCTTCATCCTTAATACGCTTCACTTGAACTAATTCCTTACTACTCATATCTCTTTGTTTGGCTAATTTATACATATATATTTCTCCCTTCTTAGTATCTAATCTATTATACAAATCATTAAAAGCAAAGTTCTTTGCATCGCAAATAGCTTTTTAGATTCCTTATGAGCCTCTTTATTACTTTCTTAATTATCAGAATTTTTACATATAAACCAATTTTTATAACAAATCTTATTGTTTTTTTATCTTTTTTTGCACATTTGGATTTCACAACCAACTAGTTTTACTATTAGGAGCTTTTCCCTTCGAAACTCCAAGCATATCTTTTGCAATATTCTTAATATCACTAACCACTTTTTCCCATATAACATTAGCATCCTCATGCAAAGACAAAATCTTAAAATCTAAAATCTTACTCTCAAAAATACTTTTGTTAATATTCCTTTATTAATAAGAATTTATAATTGCTTAAACTATTCATACACACAGCACTCAATCTATCACAAGTATATAACACAAGGCCCATTCCAATCCAATATTACCTTAGCAGGCTCAAGCTATCCCAAGTCATAGCGGCTTCCAACTTCCGTGGTAAAAAAATTTCTATTTCTGGTCCAAAAAATAAAGAGTTTAGCAGTTATTTATCACTTGCATCAAGAATGCCAAGAAAGTTTGACATCCCTTCCAAGCGTTGCACCCTTACTATCCCTTCAATGATCCAGCAGAATCAACTGACCACCAACGTGACAGTAATTTAAACAGGAGGTTAAAAAGTGAACTCATCCAAATACCCATCAAATAGCGGCAGAATTAATCCACTTTTTGCTCACATTGAACATACTGAACATAAGATGCATCACCGGCATACAAAAACTCTAAAGAGGGGAGAATGGTGGGAGAAGCATAAAAGCAGAAACTACATTTGTTTCTGCCTTGCACTGAGTGCCATATGGTTAACCAACCCAAGGTCATGTTAATTGAAGAGTTTAAAAAAAATCACTTAAGCAGGTGTGTTATATTTAAATGAGAATTTGACTCTCAATAGAACACAATGGAGAAAAAAGGATTCATATAGCCAACACCAAATAGTGGGATAAAGACTTGATGTTGTTGTTGTTATACTAAAACAGACCTACATTTACTAGGATACAATAGTAAAAAATAAAAATAAAAAAGACAAATAAATTTGTAAAAATATGTAAAATTGCATACCACATCAGTCCCACAACAACTGTAAATATGATGGTTGAAAGTAGTTCTTGAGCAAATCTAGTAGATTTACCAGATGCTTTGGGATCAACCTGATGAATGCAGTTAGGGGATGAAGTAAATGTCCTGACAGTCAGAATAGTGCATTGTGTCAAAAGAATCAGAACAAGACTATGAAATTACAGGTCTCACTTCCTTGCCCTCACCATAACTACATGCAATGGCTGCTTGTCAGAGATGCCAGGGTTCCGAAATGATCCATCCTCATTTCCAGCTGCACGCTCCTTCAACTCTTGTAGCTACTAACAGAAATATATTTTCAAAAAATAACTGAGAAACCCACAAAGATAAAGTTCACCTAATCTAATGTTAAAGGAAAAGGAAATTAACCAACAGCGTGGACACTCAAATTATAGTTAGACTTTAAGAGGAAAAATAAGCACATGCATTCAAGGAATTGGAACTAAATTGTTGCCAGCATCTTGCTATTCATATCTTCAAAAGTTCAGTACGGATTTCTGCGCATCCTTTCAAGGCCTAGATACCATAAAACTTCACAAAACCTTATTTTGAATATGAAATACTGCTCCAATTAGATTTTTTTTTCTCATTTTATTCATTAAACTTATATAAGCAAAAAAGAGCTTTTACCATAAAGCAGCCTGCAGCTTGAGGCAACAGAAATTAAAGAGAAATGAGATCTACGAATATAGAGAAAGAGTATGGTGAACTTGAGCTATCAAAAAACTAGACATAAAAAGGCTAAGGAACAATGTTCCATGGAACTTTTTTCAACGCATTTTACTGCTTTAGAACTTAATATAATCTCTGCAATGGAGATTTCTTCTGTTTCTTTAATAGTTTTACTAATGCATGCTAAATAACAACCATAACAAAAAAAACTAAGAAACCATAAATACTTTTCATGGAAAAGATGACAAAGGGAATAAAAAAGAAATTTTCCCAACAAATCAAGCCATACTTTTAAATTACAAATCCCATTAATACATCTACGCAACCTGAATTTTAACAGTGTTAATGAATTTTTTCTTGATGAATTCTACTAAAAAATAAAAGGAAATCAAAAAATGAAAATAACTATAACGAAAGAGGCATGAAATGCAGTCACAAAGTTTTGTTTAATCAGCAAGGTCACAAATATTGAAACAATAAATAAAAATTAAAAACTTCTAGATAGGGTCAAAAGTAGGAAGCTAACAATCAAAAGCAAGCTCTTTAGAACAAATAGGAGGAAAGCTAGGTGCTACCAGCATTGGAAGACTAGAAGGCTTGCCGGATTGCTCATCTGGAAGATATTCTGCAATGGAATTGGTGACAACCAGGGCTCGCAGATATTCTGCAACCCCTCTACTATCAGCTGCATGGTCTCTTTGCTCAAAACGTTTGATGACAGACTCAGGACTGCAAAAATTTCAATAGCATAACTTATGATTATCCACTTAAGTTTCCAAACTGTCTAAAATAAAAAGTGTGCAGCTTGCTTTATACTGCACGAAAAGCTAGTAAATGATCTTGCAAGAATAGATAATATAACAATGAAAATGGTCATTTATATTTAAACCTTATAAGGATGAATCTGTCCAGCATATGAGAGTAAAAATGTGATCTCTTCATTTTGCCATATTAAATTCCAATCATATGAGAACACAATCCATTCAATGAGAACACAATTCATTCAATGAGACAGAACCCATTTCAAAATGCATACTTTCGCAAGAAAGGCTAAACAAAGGTAAAAATCTGAACCAGTTTATCTAGTGAAATGAGGGAAAAGGAAGAAATTTGAAAAAAATAAACCTGTGCCTGTTGAGCTCGGCCAGTAGAGCGCTCTGCTTTTCAGCATCCTTAGGGTTCGCATCAGCCTCGGCAATGAGACGCTCCAGCCTCTTCTCCTGACGCCAGAATGGCCACCAGTTCAGCCAATCCGACAAGTTCAGCCTGCCCAACCCTCTCCTCACCAAATCCCACAAGCCAACAAAGAACACCAGTAACGGAAATCTCTTCTCCTGCGACTCAGTCCGCACCTCCACCGCCGACGATTTCTCCAAAGAGCCCAAATCTCCAGCCATCACCGTCGGTTCGTCGGGTCCGGAGTCCGCCGGACTCGAAGAAGAGACATCGTCCTGGGTATTCGGGCCGTGTTTCTCAGGCAATGCAAGAAATGGAGAGACAGATAGGCGCCGGCGATGGGAATAAGCGATAGAAAAGGAGGCCAATAAAGGAGAAGCGGCGACGGGACGGCGGGGTAAGAGGGATAGAGGCTGGCGGGGGAAGAGGGAGAGAGGTTGGCTGGGTAAGCACGGCGAGAAGGAGGAGCGACAGAGGAGGGACGCTTGAAGGGCGGACATGGCGGGGGCTTCCTGTTGACCTTCTGCTGTGTGAAGTAAAGATGCGTAGGGTTTCACAGGTTCTTGGCCACAGAATCCCGGAGGAGTTGGAGCCTTATCTGCAGCGAGAGAGCCACACACAACCGGTGGTCTCCCTCCCTGGTTGACTGTGGAGAAGGGAGACGGGAGGGCGAAACGCAAGCGAAAGGATTGGATAACGGGATTTTATGAGATTTGGGTGGGAATTGGACGAGAAGCAAGTCGGATCTGATGCGTGGCGGTTAGCTCAAGCCTTCCCTTCATATTCTTTGCTTCTCTTGTAGGCCACCTGCAGTTCGGCCCATTGCACTTAGGCTTCCTTTGGGACGGCTGCACAGGTTGATAAAACAAGTTATGAAATTATTATCCAGATAGCTGCTTTTTAAAGTTATTATACATAAATCAATAAATTTTATTTGGATAATATAACTACCGAGGTACTATGCTACTGTTGTATGACAATAAATTATCTTGATATCCTTTTATATATTGAGATAAATATAATAATCAACTAATATTTCTGAATTAAAATTAAATAATTTTATCAAATCTTTTATAAGATTATATATCAAAATACTATAAATTTTTAACTTAATTTTTATTATTATTTTATTTTTAACTTAACCTTTTAGTATCATAGTTCAAATTTATTTGTTATGTTTTTTTAGATTCTCGATTATTATTTTATAATAAAACATTTTTTGATAATAATAAAATTATGTTTTGATTGGTCTTTTTTTTTTAATTATATCAACTTAATGCTTAAAGAGCAAAAATTTGGTGCATCAATTTTTTTTCTAAAATCTGTATATCTATAGCATATCAAAATTCTGAAATCTAGTTTAAATTAAAAAATAATAATTTTTTTAATGATATAAGGTTTATTTTTATTACAAATTATATGCTTCGTGTTTAAATTTTAAAACATAAACAAATTTGTTGATTATACGTTTAATTTCAACCATTGTTAAAAACTCAAATAAAAATATAGAGCCGTATTTAATATCACCAATGGAACATATATTTGGACAGGGAAGCGGATGCCGATTGCACCTGCAAGGAAGAAACAGAGGAACAAGAAAAAGGAATTCCAATGGAACAGTAGCAACTTCTGTTGAGTATATTTTTTCTATATGCCTATAGTCATCGGCCAGGGTATAAAACCAATCTCCCTGCCATACTACAAAAGGGCTGAACTGTAAAAAGTGCGGTATAAAGCATAATAACTAACTATGGAAAAGAAAGTAGTGGAGCACATGCTCCCTAACCAACTTAAACAGTAAATAGTAATATTAGTAAAAGTCTTAATAATAACTAATACTTCCCTGGGTCAGTGTTACGCATGGATGCACCGCATCATTCGTCCCCGCTTTGATTGGAATCTATGCTAACAGATTCAAGATTGGTGTTGCTATCATCAGGCAGAGTATAAGAATATATGTCAGCCACATTGAATGTGTGAGACGTGTTGAATTCTGATGGCAGATCAACGACATAGGCATTGTCGTTGATTTTTCTACTAATGGGAAAAGGGCCCCATTTCTTCTTAGTAAGCTTGGAATAACTGCCAGGAGGAAGACGTTCACGGTGTAAACGTACCACCACCAAATCTCCAGGGTGGAAGATTTTCTCCCGGCGGTGAACATCCGCCGCAAGTTTATATTTAGTATTTGATTCTTGAAGTTTTAGCCGCACCTCAGATAAGAGAGTTGTGAATTGATCCGCTAAAGCATTAGCAGCTTTGCTTTGAACTTTCGGTAGAACTGCAATGTCAAGGATGGTGTTTGGCATTTTAGTGTAAACAATATTGAATGGGCACATACCAGTTGACTGATTGGTCATGGAGTTGAAGGCAAATTCAGCATGACCAAGCACCTCATCCCAGAGTTTAGGATGTTCTTGTACCAAACAACGTAATAGATTACCGAGAGTTCGGTTAACAACCTCCGTCTGCCTGTCTGTTTGAGGATGTAGGAAGAGCTAAGTTGAATTTGTGTATTCAATCGCTTCAACAATTCCCGCCAAAAATGGCTTATGAATTTCACGTCTCTATCAGAAGTTAAGCTCCTCGGTATACCATGAAGCCGAACCACTTTTTTGAAAAATAGCTTGGCCACATTGAGGGCATCAAACATTTTTTTGCAGGCAACAAAGTGCACCATCTTAGAGAAACGGTCGACCACGACCATAATAGAGTCATTACCTCGTTTGGTTCGAGGCCGTCCCAAAATAAAATCTAAACTCAAATCTTCCCAAATTGTTTCTGGAACTGGCAACGGCTGATATAAATCAGTGTTTTGGCCTCCTCCTTTGTGGCTTTGACACACCGCACACCTCTGGATGAATTTAGTAACATCATTCCTCAATTGCGGCCAAAAGAACCTCCTCTGCAAGTTAGCAATGGTATTATCACGGCCATTGTGAGCGGACATGCCTCCAGCGTGTGCCTCATGTATAATTCGTTGCCTCCAAGAAGAACTCGGCACACACAGCAAGTTGTTCTTGAAAAGGAACCCTTGCTGCAATGAATAATCAATAACATGTTCTTGGTTATTACATTTTGCCCAAAACGTTTTTAAAAAATCATCATTAGGATACAACTCCTGTAAACAGTCCAAGCCGGTGAATTCGGTTTGTAGCTTAGTCAGAACAGTAATCCGGCGACTCAAAGCATCTGCCACCCAATTCTGTGTGCCACTTTTGTGTATGAGAACAAATGTAGACTTCTGTAAAAAAATAATCCACAGTGCGTGCATTCTTTTTTTTTTTTTTTTTGAGAATTAATGTACTGTAATGCCTTGTGATCACTGCAAAGAACAAAATCTTGATGTAATAAATAGTGCTCCCACTGTTTCAGCGCTCTAATAACGGCATAAAGTTCTTGCTCATATACTGTCCAACGTTGTCTTGACGGACTCAACTTCTCACTAAAGAACTCCACGGGCTTGTTGTCTTGCGAGAGGACTGCACCAATTCCTATTGTGGAAGCATCAGTGTCAACCGTAAATGGCTTCTCAAAATTCGGTAATGATAATACAGGAGCGGTGGACAAATAGCTTCAAAACTACTCTGTTGTTCATCTGACCAAGAGAATTGGGTTTGTTTTAAGACATCTGTAATTTGTGCCATAATCATACTGAACCCCTTAATAAATTTGCGGTAGAAATTAGCCAGACCATGGAAACTGCGAATCTCAAACAAAGTTCGGGGTGTTGGCCAGTTCACAATAGCCGCCACTTTCTTCGGGTCCACCATGATGCCTTCCGAAGATATAATAAAACCCAAGAAGGCAACCCGTGAGGTTGCAAATTCACATTTGAGCAAATTCAGAAAGAGTTTATTCTTTCTCAAAATCTCAAAGATGATTGTAAGGTGTTCAATATGCTCCTCTAATGAAGAACTAAATACTAGGATATCGTCGAAGTATACCACACAACAACGATTCAGGGCAGGCTTTAGTATTTCATTCATCAAGCGCATGAATGTGGTCGACGCATTGCACAACCCAAATGGCATCACTTTCCATTCGTATAAGCCTTGGCGCGTTTTGAATGCCGTCTTCCATTCATCACCCGGACGGACTCGGATCTGATGGTATCCGCTTCGCAAATCCAGCTTAGAAAACACATGTGCTCCTGATAGCTTGTCTAGCATATCCTCCATCCTCGGCATCGGAAACCTGAATTTAACAGTGATCTTGTTTATTGATCGACTGTCCATACACATCCTCCAGCTGCTGTCTTTTTTTGGTACTAACAAAGATGGTACAACACAAGGACTTAAACTTGGTTGAATCAACTGTTTCTCCAACATTTCATCCACGATTTGTTGCAGAACCTTATGTTCGTTGGGACTCATTTTGTAATGAGGTAGGTTCGGTAATGACGAGCCCAGTAAAAATTCAATCTGATGTTGAATTGCCCTCATAGGTGGAAGTCCGGATGGCAGTTTCGGTGGAGCTATATCAGAAAATTGCTACAACAACAAATCAATACTTTTAGGAATTTTGACTGGAGGTGGGGATTCGTTTTGCCCTTTAATAACCAAGGCCATGATACAGAAGGACTCCTTCCATTCCTTCAGTAAGTTCTTACCAGATATAGAATATAGTATGTTTTGAGAGCTGGTAACCTTTGCATCCTGGTCAAGTGCCCAAGGTAGTAACCTTAATCACTTGCCTTTCCACTCAAACGAATAAGTGTTAAATATTGCTCCAACGTCATACTGCCAAGGCCGGCCCAAAATTAAGTGACAGACATCCATATCCACTACGTCACAAAGCACTTCACCTATATAGTGTTTGCCAATGGAAAATGAGACCTTACACATGTCCGTCACTGAGATTT
>NW_021319798.1:0-36045 GCF_001605985.2 Dendrobium catenatum | reverse complement strand
TTATTCTCAAACGCGCCCATTCATATATATATATATATATATATATATATATTATGTAAGTATTTTGTTTTAAATATTTATAAGAAATCCTTAGACAAAATTGATAATAAATCATATAATGTTATATTATATGATGTTTAATTTTTTTAAAATCTCATAGAGTTTTTAATAAGAGAAAACTAATTGTTGAAGAATCCATTCATGTTATTTTTGATGAAAAACTTGTAGATTTTATAAGAAATAATTTGAATGATGATGATATAGAGAATATAAAGAAAATAAATTTGGTGAGCCTTCCAAAGGTATTTGGACTAGGAAAAACCTTAGGAGGAGGTTGAACATTCAATATTTCTATGATAAATTAAACTTATAAATATAGATGAAGCTAAATAAGATAATTCTTAGATAATTTCTATGGAATAAGAACTAAATCAATTTCTCAAAATTGATATTTGGGACCTAGTAACAAGACATCATGATCAAAATGTAATTCAAACTAAATGGGTCCATAAAAATAAGCTAGATAACTCAAAAGTACTATGAGAAATAATGCTAGGGTTTTTTTTTTTGAAACTATGCAAATTGCATTAATTCATGAATGAAAAGATACAATCAAATAAAGAAGAAGAAGCATATCATAGTCCATCCTAATCAAGTCAACAAACCTTGATGGAAGTTCACAATGTAAAAAAAAATCCCAATACAAATCACCTAATATGGCATGATGAGAATAATAAACTGCCACATTATTACAATATATATATACAAATTGAAAAATAACATTCTTAAACACATCTAAAAAAGAAAGATTTAGTCTTCGAGCTTTATTATTCCCATCCGAAGTAACCTTTACCAAAATTTGAAGAATCTTCATAACATTTACATTATCACCTTTAATGATGATCCCTTTATTTGCTAACATCCAATCTTGAATAGACTATTCAAAATTTAAAATAGCCTTCATCTCCAAAAAAGAAACGACCCAATGGATTAATTACTTTTCCATAGGCACAAAGCATTCTACCTTTATGATCTCTTAATACGCCTGCTATTCTAGTCATATTAGATTACAAAAGAACTGCATCTACATTCAGTTTAATCCAACCTTCAAGTGGGGACACCAAGCATTCAAAAGGAAATAACTCTAATTGATGTCCCAGTTCTTCTCGATTGGAAATAAATGTAGATACAAAAAGTTAGATAGGATTTATGTAGCAATTGACAAAGTCAAAGGAGAAGATTTCTAATGCTTAACCATGTTTCTAACTTTCCAATTTTGATAGACAGTAGCAATATATATTCTGGCAAGACCCGCCTTCACCCGACCTACCATCTTTAATCCTTCATAGAAATGAGCCAGACTTTGAAATATAGTTTCATTAATACCCCATTTACTTAAGATATGAATTACTTCTAAGAGTTTCATACGATGGGTGAAATATGCTCCATGTTTTTAGGATCTTCATAATGTCTGGGATAGCTAATATTGTTTTGTATTTTCCAACCAAACATTGGTAGGCAATGCATTATTGAAGAGTCTCCATGAAAATAAGAACTCCCTAGGAGAGGCTTTTAATTTCTTCATCCACTTCAAATCTTTCCAATTCCTTTCTTGAATTTGACAATAAATATTCATAAGCCATGGATGAAATCAACATGCTTGAATCGAAGTTGATTAATTTGAACCTTATCTTTTTTAGCGCTAGTAAAGATTGAAGTTCGCATAATCAGGTTTTCCATTTTTTCAATGAAATGAATCTTCAAGACATCCCTTTCCCATCTTATTTCTTCATTAATAAAAAAGGAAACATTTTTATCTTGAAGCTCTATAACATTACGGGTAGAAGGCCATATGCTCAAACTTCTATTAAGCAATCAAACACCTTTTATATTGTCAATTTTAGAACATGAATAAACCTGCCATATTATAATAGTTTTCAAAAATTGAGCAGCTTCTTTGATTATACACCAAAAAGGGGAGGCATTCCACTTAATTTCTTCATCCCATATTCCATCACCATAGTTTGCCTTCAATACTTTGTTAAAAAGAGAATTCCGATTTTGTATAAAGTTCCAAGCATGATGAGATCTAAGAAGGCCTTGTCTTTTAGTAGATCCTTGAATGCCAAATCCACCAAAATTTCTAAAAGAACATAGTGTACTCCATGATATATATTACGATCCTTGTCTTCCTGGCTCCTTGTGCCAAAGAAAATTCCTACAAAATATGACAATTTCCATCAAAACACTTTTTCAAGATTAAAGAATGAGTTATAAAGAATGATGGAATAAAGAAAATGCTATTTTGATTAACACCATTCTTCCTTTCAGTGATAGGGAACGAGATCCCCAAGTGTTTAACTTCTCCATACCTTTATCCATTACTAAATGGAAGTCTGAAGCCTTCATTCTCCTTAAAGCCATTTTAACAGCCAAATAAGTGATTTCATTAATAGAATTAAGTCCCATAACATTATTTAATCATCTTCTCCTTTTATTTAAATCTGCCTTTCCATAGAGAACCATAAAATTTTTTGAATTTATATGCTAACCAGTCCAATCACAATAATCATTCAAAATTTTATTCAAAAGTTTAGCATTGCATCTAGAGGCCTCATCTATAACAAGCACATCATCAGCGTATAGAAGATGGGTTAATTTCTCAATATTAGAAGCAATTCTAATACCTAACTTATTATATTTAGCTTGTAAGTTTTTTATAGCAGTTTAGAACACAAAATAAATAGGCATGGAGATAGAGGATAGCCTTGCCTAATACCACATTTAGTTGTTATCCACTTTGTCATCATTCCATTAATCTTAATAGAAAATTTTGGATTGAAAACACATTACATAATCATATTTATTATCTTATCTAAAAAACCTAAAACATTCAAAATTTGATTCAATGTATCCCAACTCATACTATCATAGGCTTGCTCCATGTGAAGTTTTAAAAGCATAAATCCCAATTTTGTAATAATAAATCTCATTCTACTCAAAATCTCATGAGCTAAAAGGAAAGTATCAAAAATACTTATTTCGAGAAAAAAAGCTCCTTGATATTTAGAAATAATATTAGGAAGACAAATCCTTAATTTTCTTAGAATAATACCTAGAGCCATTTTGTAGATTGTCTAGCATAAACATATGGGACAGAACTTAGAAAATTCAAAGGCTTTAGGGACTTTAGGAATAAGAACCACCATCATCTCCTTCCAATAATGAGGCATGATACTTGAAATAAGAAAATCATTAATGGCATTCCATATTTCATTCTTTACTATGCTCCAAAACAACTTGAAGAAGCATGCATTGGCCCCTTCTGTTCTATGCAACTTGTGATAGTTTGTTCGGGATGTTAAGCCCTTATGAACTAGTCCCGAGGCTAACCAAGAGGGAGGGTGAATTGGTATTTAAAAAAAAAATTCTTTCAAACAATTAAAACACAAACTCAAACTAAATAAAAATTCACCACAAAGAAAAACAAAGTGCGGAAATTAAATGCAAAAATAATAAAGGAAAAAACACACCAGATTTATAGTGGTTCCGTCAAACCTTGACCTACATCCACTCCTCGAAGGCACCCTCCAAGTACTGCACTAAAATTAGTATCTCCCCTTTAGCCCCCACAGCAAGGCGAAGAAGCCCTTATAAAATCACTTCCATCTTCTCTAGTGCGGCTGAGTAATCGGGTACTTTTGACATCAATGAGATCTTCTTCTTCCCAAAACTTCCCTCAAGACGAGCCTTGAATCTGATGGTACTGAGGTGCAAGCTCGCTGAAGCAACCATGTGGAACCCCCTTTACACTCCCTTGAAACCCACTCCAAGGATCTTCTCCCTCTCTCAAACTCTGCCCTTTCCTCTCTCCGTTTCAAGCTATCTCTTCAAGTTTCCTCCATAAGAACAAAGCTTCAATGGCTGCCAAAGACACTTACAAAGTCCCTTATCAAAGATTAAATAGAAGAGCTCCAAACGAGCTTATTAATTGCAACTTGTCAACTTTATCGTCCAAGATGATATTAATATCATCCTGGCCGATCAACATAAATTTTGCTCAATCAGCCCGGTCGGTTTGGAATGATTAGAAGATGTTTGGTTATATTATCCAGGCTGATATCATGATTATCCTGAATGATTAATTCAAATATGAGGAAAATCATCCTAAACATTACCCTGAATAGAAGCTAGATGATGTCAATTGTCCAAGAGATCGTCCCAGACGATCATGCGATCATCCTGAACGATATGATCATGCAATCAAATCTTAATTACTTTTCTTAATTACCAGATTAATTTAGGCATAATTATGTTGCATTATCCAGGACGATGTTCAAAAATAAAGAATACCTAAATAGATCTAGCGGCTGATTCTTTCTATTTTGAGCTTATCATCCTGGTCGATATGTATATCATCCAGGATAATGTGCTTAATGATGGCTGCCTTAACCAGGATGCCCTAATTAGGGTTTCTATTTTCACCTGGTCGTCTAAGCAGATGTTTGGATTGTCCCGGATGATGGGAGCAAAAACAAACAACTCTAAAACAAAAATAAGTGAGCAAGGTTACAAGCAAGCAAACACCCTTACAAGCCAAGAAATACATTAATAAAAAATACAAAAAAAGAATTTTTTTTGCTAAAGCTTGAGCCTTGTAAGGTGCACTATAATTCTGAAATGTTAGTAAACACATAAAAAAAATATTGTAAATACAGGTAGACAGCAGACAGTGAGCCATGATATTTGTTATCATCAAAAACATAAACTCATAAGCTTGAGTTATAACAATCTCCCTCTTTTTGATGATGGCAAATATTACTGGTTGAATTTGTAAAATTAAAAATATTTTTTCCTAATCTCCCCTCACTAGAATAAAAATTTTAAAATAGGAGAAGACAAAATTTTTGTTGTTTTTTTTTAATTTTTTTTTAAAATAGAAAACAGATATAAATACAACAATAAGTTCTCTCCCTTTGATATTATCAAGAAGAGGAGGGACATAAATAATCAGAATAATAAAAATAAATAAAAACTAAAACTATCCCTGATCTATTGAAAAAAAATCAAACATTCTTAAAATGAGAAAGTTACCTCTTGATTTTATTCAAAAACTTAGTAAGGAATGGATTGACAATGCATAATCTAAAAAAAGTTAGAAATTCAGAAATTGTTAATCCAAGCTCAAGTTCTTTTAAAGGCTCAAAAACTTTTTAATCCTATATCTAAATTAAGGAATAAATTAGAAAAAGAAATACTAATTTTTTAGAATTTGTTTCATAAAATATATCTAATAGAAGATTAATGCAAAAATTTGTTAATTACGAATCATGATTTTTAAGCTCAAGTATCAAAAATATCAAGGGTTTTCTTAAGCTTTAAGAAGTACAAGAATGTTAAGCATTACTTTTTGTGGGCTCATTTTATGCCTCTTGTCAGGTTTTTAGCACACTTTACGCATCTTTTAATTTTTGATACACTTTGTGTTTCTTTCTCAATTTGACGTCATTGAGCATCTTTTGATTTGACGTCATTGACCACTTTTTTTAACCGAATATGCTACCTTTCTGAAATTTTTTTAAAATAAAAGTAAACCAATTCTATTGATAAAACCAATTACTTTATTAAGAAAATTATGAGGTAGATTCAGCAACTTGCAAAAGATCCCTATATGATAAATAAAATATAGGGAGATGAAAATATCAGTTTCAAAATCCAATTTATAATATGATGAAGATTTTGAATCAAAAGTAAAATAACCTCTTTAAGAAAAGAGATAGAGAGACAAAATCACGAGTTTTCTTCCTTTGACTATTTTTAGAGAAGTCAATCACAACTTACCAATGAATTCAAGAAAAATAGGAGGTAGGTTTTTCATTTTTAGAAAGATGAACGTGTGTGTTGATCAGAGAGAACTTCACAAAAAAAAGTAAAGATAAATTAAAAAATTTAACGAAAAAAGAAAGAAAGGAAAAAATAAATCCAAAGAAAAAACATAGAAAATACATAAAAATGAACAAAACATGCATACATAGAAAAATAAACACATAAATAGTGGTTTGAACATCATCTTGCTCCTGTTCTGATGATTCAGAAGCTAGGTCTGCCCAGGAGATTTTTTGCTTTTCATTATTTATTGTTTCTATAATTTGCTTAGCTTTGCCCTTTTATTTTGCAGGAAGAGTTCTCAAATTAAGGCACCGATTTTTCATGTGTCCAGGCTTCCTATATACAAAACAAATAATGTCAAAAAAAATCTTAACATTCTTATCATTTTTACCTTTATTCCACTTTTATTGATGCTTATGCTTTGGTGAGCTTTTTAATTTTGTTGACAAGTCATTACTTTTGTCACCAACTAAGCCACTTTTCTTCAAATCTTCAGCTTTTAGCACTATCATCTCACCTGCATCCAAAAGTCTTGGACCCAAACTTTGCTTTTAGGCAATGAATGAGCCAATCAAATTATTAATAGAACATTCATTCAAATTTTTTGATTCACAAATAGCAATAATTTTGGAATCAAATTTGTCAAGTAAATAATATAGAGTTTTATTAACTTTTTTAAAGTTTGAAAATTCTTTACCTAAAGCATGCAATGATGTCACAATTTGAATAAACCTAGTATACATGTCTAAGATCGACTCATAAGGTTTCATGAAAAATAATTCATAATCATGTATTAAAATATTTAATCTAGATTGCTTGACTTCACTATTGCCTTCATATATAGTGTGTAATTTATCCCAAATTTCCTTTCCAGTAGAGCACATGGATACAAATATAAAATCATTAGAATTTAAAGCACATAAAAAATAGTTTAGTAATTTTACATTCAATTGAGCATTGATTTATTCTTCTCTACTCCATTAATTAAAAGGAATATCAATTTTAATTCTATCTAAAATATGTGACGGTATAGAATAACTAGTTAAAATCATTTACCACATTCAAAAATCATTAGATTACAAGAAAGTAGACATGCAAATTTTCCAAAAATTAAAAATAATATTTTCAAATAAAGGTTGTCAGGTGATTGAATAACCTTCCACAATACTAAGATTACAAATTTAGTCATGAATAAAAATTCAAAAAGTTTTCAAACTTAATTTTATGAATCCCGCTCTAATACAATTTAATAGTTTGTTAAGGAGATTAAGCCCTTATGAACTAGTCCCGAGGCTAACCAAAAGGGAGGGTGAATTGATATTTTTAAAAAAATTGTTTCAAACAATTAAAACACAAACTCAAACCAAACCAAAATTCACCATAAAGAAAATCAAAGTGCGGAAATTAATTGCTAAAATAATAAAGAAAAGAACACACCATATTTATAGTGGTTTGGTCAAGCCTTGACCTACGCCCACTCTACGGAGGCACCCTCTGAGTATTGCACAAAACTTAGTGTCTCTCCTTTAGCCCCCAGAACAAGGCGGAGAAGCCCTTATAAAATCACTTCCAACTTCACCGGTACTGCAGAGTAGCCAGGTTCTTTTGACACCAACGAGATCTTCTTCTTCCCAAAACTTTCCTTAAGATGAGCCTTGAATTCGATGGTACTGAGGTGCAAGCTCGCTAGAACAACTATGTGGAACCCCATCCACACTCCCTTTAGACCCCCTTTAAGGTTCTTCCCCCTCTCTCAAACTCCACCCTTTCCTCTCTCCCTTTTAAGGTCCATCCTCAAGTTTCTTCTAAAAGAACGAAGCTTAAATGGCTGCCAAAGACACTTACAAAGTCCCTTGTCAAAGCTTAAATATAAAAGCTCCAAACAAGCTTATTAATTGCAGCTTACTAACTTTATCGTCCAGGATGCTATGAATATTGTCCTGGCCGATCAGCGTAAATTTTGCTCAATCAGCCCGATCAGTTTGGGATAGTTAGAAGATGTTTGGTCATATCGTCCAGGCCAATATCATGATCATTCTGGCTGATTAGTTCAAATATAAGGAAAATCATCCTGAACATCACCCTGAATAGAAGCTAGATGATGTCAATTGTTTAAGAGATCATCCCGGACGATCCTGTGATCATCTCGGATGATGTTATCATGCAATCAAACCTTAATTGCTTTTCTTAATTACCAGATTAATTTAGGTATAATTATATTGCATCATCCAGGATGATGTCCTGGATGATGTCTAAAAATAAAGAATACCTAAATAGATATGGCATCTGATTATTTCTATTTTGAGCTTATTGTCCCGACCGATACGTATATCGTCCAGGACGATATGCTTAAAAATGGCTGCCTTAACCAGGATGCCCTAATTAGGGTTTCTATTTATAGCTGATTGTCCAGGTAGATGTTTGGATCATCCCAAATGATGGGAGCAAAAATAGAGAACTGTAAAATAGAAATAAGTGAGTAAGGTTACAAGCAAGCAAACACCCTTACAAACCAGGAAATACATTAATAAAAAATATAAATATAACATGGTCTGCTAAAGCTTGAGCCTTGTAAGGTGCATTATAATCCTGAAATGTTAGTAAACACAGAAAGAAAAATATATTGCAAATACAGGTAGACAGCAGACAGTGAGTCATAATATTTGTTATCATCAAACATAAACTCATAAGCTCGAGTTGCAACAACTTTATGTAACTCATCTTCATAATAATAGAATAAAGATAATCTTTTGTAAAATATGAGCTCAAAGCTTTCTTCATATCCTCATTTATTTGATCTTCTAATTAAAAAAGGCCAATTAGATAGTTGATAATTGTGCCTTCTCCATTTTTTCAATAAGAATTTTTTTAAAAGCTGAATAAATATTTTCAGGATCTATCTGTATAGTGCCATTATGAAAGGATAACTGATTAATCATGTTGATGTTTATTCTAGTAGTAACATAAGCAAGAAAAATAATGAAAATTTTGATCACCTTCTTCCATCCACTGTGCCTTAGCATTGTCACCACCAAACAATAATTCTATCAAGTGTAACATTCAATTCATGAACCATTTTCCTTAGGATTAGCAGATTTTTTGGGCTTAACACTTTTGTATTTGTCTCCTCTTCTTATAAAAGTAAGATTTTACTTTGTAGTGATAGCTTAATATCGGTAAGTTCTTTCTACTTATTTTTACTTCAAAAGTAGAAATTTTTATGAGATCTATTTACCTTTCTTTTCAGGACAACTATAGTAGACTCATTATCTCTCTCTCTTTCCAAGCTTTAGCAATAATACCATTCAATCTTAAGATTTTGTCTGTGCATGAGGATGCTAATGTTATGTAGGAAGAAGTAGCTAATAGTATTAAGAATACTGCAAAAAATGTGCTTGGAGTATCAAAGGGAAAAGCTCCTTGTAGTAAAAATAGTTGGCGGTGGAATACAAATGTGCAAGAAAAGATTAAAAATAAGAAGATTTGTTATAAAAATTGGTTTAATTTTAAAATTTTTTATAATTGGGAAAGATATAAAGAGGCTTGTAAGGAATCTAAGAAAGCAATATGCAATGCAAAGACCTTAGCTTTTAGTGATTTATATAGAAGATTAAATACTAAGGAGGGAGAAAGATATATGTATAAGTTAGCCAAACAAAGAGATAGGAGTAGTAAGGATTTAGTTCAAGTGAAGTGTATTAAGGATGAAGATCAAAAAAACATTTTTCTTAGATGATGATATTCAACAAAGGTGGATGAGATATTTTGCTAAACATTTTAATGAAGATTGTGAAAATAAGATTGACTGTAGTGACCTTAGCACTCTAAATGATAATAAAAATTTCTATTTTTACCAGTGTATTAATAAAATTGAAGTTAGAGAGGCTTTAAAGAAAATGAATGGTGGAAAAGTTGTTGGACCTGATGATATTCCAATAGAGGTGTGGAAATGCTATGGAGATAAAGGAATTTCTTGGCTTACTAAAATTTTTAATTCAATTTTGAAGACTAAAAAGATGCCAGATGAGTGGAGAATTAATGTGTTAGTTCCTATTTTCAAGAATAAAGGAGATGCATAAGATTATCCGAATTATAAAGGAATTAAGTTAATGTGTCATACTTTAAAACTATGGGAACGAGTTATGGAGCATAAGTTGCGGCATGATACTAATGTTTCTCAAAATCAATTTGGATTCAACCAGGTAGGTTGATTATGGAAGCCATACATCTATTAAGAGGTTTGATGGACAAATATAGAGAAATAAAGTAGGATCTACATATGATATTTATTGACTTAGAGAAAGCATATAATAAAGTTCTAAGAGAAGTGCTATGGAGAGTTCTTGAAAAGAAAGGAGTTAATAATGCTTATATTCAAATCATTATAGATATGTATGGAGGAGCTATTACTTATGTTCAAACACAAAGTGGTTTGACCAAGTATTTCCCTATTTCGGTTGGGTTACATCAAAGATCAGCTTTAAGCTAATATCATTTTTTTTTAGTCATGCATGTTCTCACTAGACATTTATGAGAGGATGTACCTTGGTGTATTCTTTTTGCTAATGATATTCTTCTTCTTGATAAGACTAGAGGGGAGTTGAAGATAAACTTGAATTATGGAGGTCAACCGTAGAGTCTAAAGGTTTTCACTTGAGTATATCTAAAACGGAATATATGGAGTGTAATTTTAGTAGTAATATACCTAGTTAGGGGATTATGACTTTGGGTGATTAAGTCGTTAATAAGAGTACACGTTTTAGATATCTTGGATCTATTGTTTAGAGTAATGGTGAAATAGATGGGGATATTATCAACAGAATTCAAGTTGTATGGTTGAAGTGGAGGAATGCATCAGGCTTGCTGTGTGATAAAAAAGTACCCCTCAAACTTAATGAAAAATTCTATAACATGGTGGTGAGGCCTGCAATGCTTTATGGTGATAAATGTTGGCCATTAAAAGAGAAGCATAATACTAAGTT
This sequence comes from Dendrobium catenatum, assembly GCF_001605985.2. NCBI lineage: Eukaryota > Viridiplantae > Streptophyta > Magnoliopsida > Asparagales > Orchidaceae > Dendrobium > Dendrobium catenatum. The sequence goes on along the minus strand of NW_021319798.1, from coordinate 25,174 downwards.
AAGCGTGGTAGAGATGAGGTTGCTTAGGTGGATGAGTGGCTTTACCCTTAGAGATAGGATTGAAAATGAGCATATACGTGAAAAGATTGGAGTAGCTCTAGTAGAAGATAAGATTAGAGAGAGCCACCTTAGATGGTTTAGTCATATAAAATAGAGGCCTCCTGATGACCCGGTTAGGAGAGTAGAGGTATTAGATTTGACTTATGTTAAGAAAGGTAGATGCAGACCTAAAAAGTCTTGGTTAGAAAATATTAGGAATGACCTTTCTTTATTAGAATAAAATGAGAATTTTACTTTTAATAGGACACAATGGAGACAAAGGATTCATATAGCCGACCCCACATAGTGGGATAAAGTCTTCATGATGTTGTTGTTGTTGTAAAGCTTCATAAGAACACCATATATTCTCAAATCTGATATCTATTTATTTAGTAACATTAGAATTAGTTAAATTGAATAAAATTGGGTAATGATGTGATGCAACTATTGGGAGATGTTTAATCACTGCAAAAGGAACAAACATTAATGCATTATAGTTTAAGTGAACCCTATCAAGTCTCTCCCATACATGAGGAAGGCCATCCTTATTATTGCACCAAGTATATTTGGGGATAATTATATCAATATAATGAAAATCTTTTCTAGTAATTAACTCCTTGATCTCTTGAGGACCTTAAGAAAACATAAACTATTCCCCCGTTTCTTCTCTTGCTTTGACAATATGCAATTAAATTCTCCTCCTTTAATATAAGGATTACCACTCATCATTTATTCCTCTATTATTTTCCACAATTTAAATCTTTCATAAAGATCATTGTTACCATAAACAATAGAAATAATCAATGATAGGACTTTAGGAGAGATTAAGTTCCCAACTATTCATTGGTAGTAAGAATTCAAAATTGAAAAGGATGAATTCTTATCTTTCCAAAGAGAAAGAATACCTCTCGATGTTCCATTTGCAGCATAATGGATGAAATCCCAATCATCACCAACCATTCTCCAAACTCTAGGAAGAAATAAAGCTAGGTTAGTGCGTAATATTACACACAAAGTAGAAGGAAAAAAATTTGAAGAATCCTTTACACCAGTAGAAAGATTGGAGGCCATTAGATTTCTCCTTGTTTTTTCTTGTTTTAAGGACTTTAAAAATTTTCAAATGGATGTCAACATTTCATTTTTTAATTGATATATTGATTAAAATGTATTCGTAGAATAACCCTAAAGTTTTTAGGGCTTTGTTTTCCTTAATCATGTATATACATTAAAGAAATTATTATATGTTTTAATACAAACTCCATATGCTCGGTATGATAAGTTAAGTATGTTGTAATCTAGAAGTCTTAACTTTAGATTTTTATGATAACAAATGTTTATAGATTTTTGCTTTATTTTTCTTGATATTATTATTGCATATTTGTATGTACACTAACATTTCAATTATGTCATACACCAAGTATCAACAAATGATCATGACTCAAGATTGGGTAGAATAGATTTTATGTTTTACAAGAGTTCGTAATTTTTGTTTATTGTTTTTATCCTTCTTAAGTGAAATATTTCGTAAATTGTGAACGCTAGCTTAACAACCATGCACACACACACACACACACACACACACACACACACACACACACACACACAGGGGAGTGAGAATTAAAATTTCAAAATTTTTCAAGTTTATACATTACTTACGAGCAAAATGTTAGTCATAGATTGTAGAATGCATGTGACAAATGAAAGAATAAGATTGTGACATTGAAGGATGGTGACTATGACAAAAATAGTTATGGATAAAATAATGATGATGAAGTAGCTCCTATGATGAGATAATTTAAAACTTGTTAAGGAGAAAATAAAGGTGTCACTTTGAGAAGGGCAAAGGTAAACAAGGTAAATTTCATAAGAGTTCATTTGATGTTATCTACTTTGACTATCATAAGCGAAGGAACTCAAGGTTTGATTTCCCAAACCATAAAAAATAACCATCAGAGTAGAAGAGTGAACAAAAATCTAGGTTTTAAAAGGGCAAGTAGAGGATACATAAAGCTTTCTAGGCGGACTCCGCTTTGGACTCATGCGAGCAAAAACTTGTAGAGGAGGTAATAAACATATATTTAAAGGCCAATAACTCAATTGTTAACTCTGATCAAAATGAAGTATGTGAATTATCTTATGATAAGTTATTTAATATTTCAAAATATTTTTTAACTCAATATGAAGAAAAAATGCATGCTAATATTAATATAGAAATTTCAATTTTAAAAAGGGAGTATAACATATTAGTTGGGAGCATGCTAGTCTCACTAGATGAAATTGATGAATTAAATAAGAAGCATATTGAATTAAAAAAATCACATAAATCCTTAAAATCTGAGCATCTTGAACTAGTAGAACTTCCACTAAACTAGAGATAGTTGCACTGGAAATGTACTATAGTGAGCATGCATTAATATTTGAAATTGAAAGTTATAAAAGTGCATAGGAACATTTTCAAAACAAGTTTATGCGCTTCTAAATAGCACACCATTGATAATACTAGCACAAAAGCCTCAACCTTCATTAGCACAAAAGCCACAGTCTAAGACACAATATGCATTATATATACTTAGGAAGAGACACAACCACTGATATGGTTTGTGAAACCATTCCTAAGTGTTAGGTGTTATTCTTATGGCATAGTAGGACATATTGAAATTATTTTCACTATGAACCACAGATCACATCTAGAGTGAAGGACTAAATATTTGCATCATAGCATAACATGCATTTCACTCATTTATTAAAACATAAGGTGAACCCACACTCACTTGGGTTCCTAAATCTAACCACTGATTAATTTTCTAGGAATTCTTTTATAAAAGGCCTTGTAAGAGTATTTTGTACTTGGATATCGGGTGTTCAAGACATATAATGGGGAATTCAAAGCAATTGATCACACTATAGGATAGTGAAATAGACAAGAAAAACACTGGGTGATAACACCAGTAAGAAAGTGGCGGGCTCAAGTATGATTGGCAAGTAAAATAGTTTTGTTATTGAAAATGTTCTTTTAGTTGATGGTTTAAAACACAATTTGCTTAGAATTAGCTAGCTTTGCGATAAGGGTTTTGATGTCAAATTTCTTTCCACTAAATGTAAGATTAATTTAATTGAAAAAAATGGTTTTAAAAGGAAAAAGGGTAAATAATATTTACATGCATGATTTATATTGTATTGATAATTTATATACTCTTTATTTTAAAAATGTTGTAGATGAATCATGGCTATGATATAGATGACTATGCTATGTAAACATGAAAACACTTAGAAAGATTAACTCAGAAAGACCAAGTAGAGGCATACCCAAGCTAGACTTTTTTAAGGACCAACTTTATGATGCCCTCAAATTATGAAAATAAACTAGGTAATTTATTCATTCCATTAAGGACATCACCACCAGTTGATTTCTTGAAATATTGCATATGGATTTGTTTAGTCCTGTAAGTACAACCAGCTTAGGTAGAAAAACCTATGGATATATGATTTTTCATGATTATTATAGATTTACTTTTTTTTTTTTTAGAAATGCTAAGTAGAAATTAAAGAAGAAAAGAACAACCTAGATACAAACTAAGAAGAGATTAACCATCTATCACACTCTTCCTTCAAAATATATTTAAAGGTAGAGGGAAGATTGCTCTCCAAAAAAGTGTCCCAAGCAAAATCACAAGTCAAAGCTAGGTTATCACAAACGTCAGCTAACCTATTACAATTACGACCAACACAATTGAAAACAACATTATTACATTTATTCAAGAATAAAAGGCCAACCTCTTCAGAGTTCCCACCAGGTTTCCTCTGTTTGCTGTATAGTTGATGAAGAAACTTGAGAACATTATGATTATCTCCCTCTATTATAATCCCTTTAGCTTTATACATCCACTCTTGCATCATGTCTTTAACAGATTTAAAAGCAGATAACTCCATACGAGCAATGTCCCAATGTCTACATCTCCTTCCAAAAGCAAAAAGAAATCTTCCTTTATCATCTCTTAAAACTCCTCCTAACCCCGCATCATAATTCTCTTTAAGAGAAGCATCCAAATTAAGCTTTAACCACTCAGGGGGAGGGGGATGCCAAAAATCTGAGAGCAGTTAATAGGACCGGTTAGCACCCCAGTTGTCTGAGCGGTACACATCCTGATCGGAAGAACTGAAATAGCTAATAACAGAAGCTGCAATCACCTCAGCACTACAACCAGAATTTCCATGTTTCAACTTGCATCTATTATTCCAGACAAACCACATACTTATTACATAAATCTGGACGGTTAGCACATTCTGCTGAAATAGATTTTTCATCCCCTGCATCAATTCAGAAAAACTGCTGAAAACAGGGATTTTAAATCCCCAGCTCCTAAGAACATTATTTACATTCACCAGAATAGAACAGGAAGTAGTAATATGTTCTAAATCTTCGGTTTTATCGCAACCCATAGGACAAAGAAAGCCTTCCAAAATCCTTCTTTTAAACATAAAAAATTCTAGTGGGATCGCATCTTTAAAAACACGCCAAAGGAACATCTTAACTTTGGCATTCAACTTCAGCTTATGCAACCAGATAGTATTGATATTATCAAGTAAATGAATGTATCTACTTTCAATTAATAAAGCAGATAAAGATTTACCTGTTAACTGTAGCCTTAGCTCCATTTGATCTTCTAACAAAGAGTCAAAAATCTGAACATCTTCAATCAGCTTTATCAATTCCTCCCCAAAGCAAATCCCGAGTTTAGAATAAACCCAGTTACCATTCTCAATGAAATAGCTCAACTTCAAGTCTTCATCTTCCAAACTACCTACAAACGTAGGCCATTTCAATAAGATTTTCTCCATGATCCAGGCATCCCTTAGGACATCAATAATCTCACCATTAGCCACCTTCCATCTCAGTAAAATTTTAAGAGATTCCCATCCACTCAACATAATCTTCCAAGAGTTAGAACCACTTCTAGTTATCTCTCTTTTCCACCAGCTATTCCCATACTTAGCAATAAAGTTTCTATAAAACAGAGAATTTGGATTCTCAATAGAATTCCAAGCAAATTTAGCATGAAGTGGTCCCATTCTATCCAAAATAGATTGAACTCCCCAACCTCCACACTGCTTGGGTCGATATAAAACTTCCCAGCTTAATGTAAACCATAGTCTGCATTCATCTTATGCCAAATAAAATCTCTACAATGTCTTTCTAGCTCAAAAAGGATTCTTTTAGGAACTAGAGAATGAGTAATCAAAAAAACTGGAAGAGCAAGAAGGAAAAATTTCACCAGGGCAAGTTTACCAGCAAGGGAAGTAAATCTATTCCCCCACGCATTAAGCCATTTCAATGATTTATCCAGGATCATTTGGAAGTCAGCCGATTTGAACCTTCTCAAAGCCATCTTAACCCCTAGATACTCCAGCTCAGCCTCCAATTTGATGCCCAATAATCTTGAAATTTCCTCTTCCTTCTTCTGCACACTAGCTTTCCATAAATTACAGCTGACTTTTGCTGGTTGATAGCCTGACCAGTCCATCTACAGTAGTTACTCACAATGCTCCACATTTTCTTGATATTCTTTAGTTTAGCATATGAAAATAGTAGCACATCATCTGCATACAGCATATGAGTGATCTTGGGAGCTCTAGCACAGATCTTGATACCCAAATTCGTACCATTTTCAAAAAAACCATTAGATAATAATTGTGAGCACATAATAAACAAGATTGGAGAAAGGGGGCAACCCTGACGAAATCCACTCAAACCATCAATCCATAAGGAATTACTATCATTGATTACAATAGAGAATCTAGGATTTGAAACACAATCCATCACCAACCCAATGAATTTGACCGAGAATCTCAATTCAATCATTATTTTTTCTAAGGTTGGCCAACACATATTATCGTATGCTTGTTCCATGTCCAATTTAAAAGCCACATAACCATTAATAGCCTTTGAAAATCTGAACTTGTTAAAGACCTCTTATGCTAGAAGCAGATGATCAGAGATTGATCTCCCCTTCACAAAAGCCACCTGTTCTTCTAAGATAAGCTTGGGAATCACCAATAGCATTCTATTCAAAATTACTTTAGCAACAATTTTATAAATAGAATTGCATAAGCTAATGGGTCTAAATCCAGAGGGATAAAGAGGATTAGAATACTTAGGAATCAGCACAACTAGAGTATCTTTCCATTCTCTACACATACTCCCCAAAGAGAAGAAAAAACTCAACGCCTTGAAAACATCTTTCTCAATAATCTCCCAATATCCTTTGAAAATAGAATGGGTCATCCCATCAATTCCAGGAGATTTGTTATTGCCCAACCCCATAACAGCCACCTTAACTTCCTCAGCCGAAATCTCTTTTTCCAGCAAAAGCTTCTCTTCATCATCCAGAACAGTCCACGGTTTTGGCTAGCAAGACAAACAACAGCTTCTATGTCTCCATTTACTTTGAAAAAAATCCGATGAAACTATCTTCCACAACCCTTGGGTCTTAAGAAATTTCTCCACTATCAGTCTTAACATGATAGATCCACTTAGCATTCCTTCTTCCATTGGCATAGGCTTGAAAGAATTTAGTATTAGAATCCCCTTCTTCAACCCATTTCACCTTTGCTCTTTGTTTCCACCAAGTATTTAGACAATTAAGAATGACATTTAACTCTTTAACTGTAGATCTTAACAACCAAATCTTCTCATTATCCAGCTTAACATCTCTAGCTTAAACTTCAAGAATAACCAGAATTTCAGATTTTAATCTATCCTTCTCAGCCGAAAAATCCTTTAGCTTAGCTTTACTCCAGCAAAATAAATTGTTCAAAGCTCGTTTACACTTCTTATTGAGCACCTCCATGTCATTACCCACATAGAATTTTTGCCAACCTTTATTCACAATAGCAGTAGCTGTCTTGAAAGAGAGCCAAAGATCCTCAAATTTAATACCACTATTCTTTGTAGCCTCCAAAGCAAGTATCTCCAGCACAATCGGACAATAGTCAGAAGCCACTCTAGCCAAATGTCTTTCAACACCAAGATGCAAAAAATCTGAAGCCAAGGAGTTTAGCAAACATCTATCCAACCTTTCAAGGATTCTCCCACCTCCAACCTTATTATTACACCAAGTAAATCTAGGGCCAACCACCCTAACTTCATGATAGTCATTCTCATACATGAAAGTGGAAATCTCCAAAGGGCCTTGAGAAAAAACGAACTTCCTACCACCCTTCTTATCCTCTTGGGATAAGATGCAATTAAAGTCTCCACCAATAATCGAAGGAAGATCTCTATAAGACTGATCCCCAATGCATTCCCACAGTTTCCTTCTCTTCTGAACATCCTTACTCCTGTACACAGTAGTAATCATACAAATACCCTTATAAAGACATTGAGATCACCAATCACACACTGATCCAATTCTGTAATTACTGAAAAGAGGCCATATCACTTCTCCACAAAATCATAATTCCTCCTAAAAGACCTTCGGAAGGAACTAAAAAGAAGTCCCAAGCAGGACCCATTAGCTTCACAAAATCATTCTTATCAAAAGAACTGATTTTCGTTTCCACCAACCCAACAAAAAAACCTTATAGTCTTTAATAAATTCATTCAAATATAGAGAGGCTTCCCTTTTTCTAGCCCCTCTACAATTCCAAAAAGCTAAAGATCCCATTAAAATTTTTTAGGGGAAGAACACCCAACCTTCTTTCTACTGCCTCCATCACAAGTCCTTCCTCTAGAATTAATCGAAATTGGGCCCAAAGATCTGATCTCTTTAGCCAACTTGCTTTTAACCACATCCCCAGTACCACTATTGATTTTCTCTCCCCGACTACAACTGCCTTCACAAACATAATTTTTTAACTTATCTTCAGAAATAACCACATCTTTCCTGGAAATAGTTCCAACCTTATAAGGAATAACCTTAACAGCACGCTTCCCAATTTTGACAAATAAAACATCTTCCTCCATCTCTTCATTCATCAAAATTTGAAATCTGTTTTCACTAATTTGACAAGTATTAGAGTTAAGAGAAATCATACCAGAATTTAAGACATTCTTATTGACTTCATTATCGGTTAACTCTAGATTGAGTTCTGACTCCTTCAGCACCTCAGAAACTTCCAATGTTTCCATACCTGTATCTATCTCACCTTCTTCAAGCTGAATTTTCGCCATCTTTGTCTGTTGCTTATCAGGAACAATGAGATCTTGGTCTTTTAAACTAGTTTTAGGAATTTCCTTCTCCACTGTCTTCTTTATAAAAACCTGATTAATATCAGATTTCTTCCAAGTTCTTTTCACCATAGGTTATTTTCTGAAAATTTTCATGTTAACCATAATCCAATGGCCATATTTAGAGCCATTGTCTTCTTCAAACTGCATATTCACCCCTTGCTTTTCCCTGCCATTATCACTAATAACATTGCTGTTCAAAGGCATTGGGTTCCCTATTTTACAGTCAGATTTTAAGTGTCCAACTATCCCACACTCATAACAAAAGGAAGAAATTCTCTCATATTCTATTCTTTGAAAAAATCTTCCCGAAATGCTTTCCACCCAAACACCAATAGGGAGGCTTTGATCAAGCTTGACCCTAATACAAACTCTGGCAAATTCCCTCTTTCCCCATTGGAATAAGTTTCCATCTAACATAAGAGGTTTTCCAAACATTGCAGCTATCCTTGCCATGTTGACTTCATCCCAACATTGTAATGGTAAATGAGGTAATCTAATCCATATCGGAGAGGTCAACCCTTTCAAAGACAGGGTAGAGAATCCAGCAGTCCATCGTTCCATCCCACCAATGTGGCCATTAACAAACCACGGTCCTCCCATTAAGACACCTTCCATCATCTCTGCTGAACCAAATGAACATAAAAACCATCCTTTACCAAGAGTAGTAAAATGGAAATTACCAAACAACTTCCACTGCCTCCTAACGTCCCAAGCTACCAAACGTGGAGGCATCTCCTTCCCAAACACCTTAATAACCAATGAATTTATGAGTTTATTGGAATTCAAAATTTCTAAATCATCTCTAAGTTTGACAGCCATATCGTCATCAGATAACACCAAATCTACATCTTTAAAATCCAATTTGATGTAAGGTTTCTTCTTCCAGGGATTCTCAATACCCTTCCCTTCATTGCTATCAGTCAAAACTTCAGTCACCTTACCTACATCTTTATCATTTTTCGAATCCAAACGACCACTGGTATGAGAATTTTCTAAAATAGAATTACAAGAAGTCGCATTTATCCCTGTATGACCAGGGATTGCATTTGACATCCCAAACCTATTAACAAAAATTTTCATATCAGAAGAAGAGGCCAAATGAGCCTGCGAATCAAGAATTTGAAAAACCTGAGTAGCTTTAGGAGAACCAATCATTCTTTCTAGTTCAACCTCCTTACCTTTGCCTTCAGCAACAATGACCTTCTTGAAATTATCTTCAATAGGTTCCCTTATTTCAACTGACCTTTCGATTGGCTATTAATTAACTCGTATGGTTTCTGAAAAACAGAGCTTTCATCCAGAATACCAGTGAGAGTCTGTATATTACCAAATCCTTTAGGCTTTCCACTACCTACCATCTCCGTAGAAGGCCGACGGCCATCCATAAACTGCTCCCCTGCCAGTTCCGCAAAGAACGGAATATAGAATTGGGAAGGAATTTTAAAAATGATGACTTTCTCTCTCTAAAATCTTGAAGCCTTTTTGGACCAGTTAGCACTGTAATATGTTGTGTAATGGCTGTGTAATATGACTTTTAGCACAAAAAAGTTAGAGTTTTGATAAATTTCTACATGGATTCAAAGAAAGCTAGGAGTGATGATTTCGATAATCCATAGAGATCATGGTAGGTAATTTGAATATGTGAAATTTAAATCTTTTATAAGGAGTTTTAAATTGAGTATAATTTTTTTACCTGTAGGACCCCATAGGAGAAAGAAATAGCTGAAAGAAAAAATAGAATATTCCCTCCCTAGATACTTTTGGGTAGAAGTAGTAAATGCTGCTTGTTGAATTTTGAATAGGGTGAATATTAAATATAAATTAAATAATACACCTTACGAGTTTCTTAAGAGTAAGACACATAATATTTCTCATTTGCATGTATTTGGGTGTAAAATATTTTTTCCTCACAAATGATAAATCTCCTCTAGAAAGGTTTAATTCAAATTTTGTTGAATGAGCCTTCTTTGATTATTTCGCTGAAGGAAAAGACTATATAATCTTTAATAGGAAACCTTAGTTTTAGAGGAGTACACCAATATATTTTTGATGAATATGATAAATCAGGTAAGCCTATTTTAGAAGACGATGATGAGGTAGAGATTACCCTAGGAGTAGAGTCTATAGACCTAGGTAATAGAGAAGAACCTAAGGATCCATTTCCTAGAGAATGGAGATACTCATTTAGTCACCTTGGTGAACTATTCCTAGGAGATCCTTTAGTAGGGGTTAGAACCATGAATGGACTTAAGAAAGAGGTTAGTCATTCTACATTTATCTTTATGTAGACCCAACCAATATAGACCAAGCCTTAACTAATTAATTATGGATCCTAGCTACATAAGAAAAGTTAAACCAAATTATTAGGAATGATGTTTGGGAGTTGGTTAGCAAACCTAAGGACCAAAGTGCAGTAGGCACCAAGTGGGTAGTTAAGAATAAGAGAAATAATTCTGGAGTAGTGGTCAGAAATAAGGCTAGGTTAGTAACTAAGGGGTAAAATTTTGACGTAGGATGTTAAGCATAGGTGAACTGTTCCTAGGCACACCAAGTGCGGGGGTCGTTAATTAGTTGAAAGTTCATGTAGGTTTTTAGACCTTATAGAGCTGTCCCATGGCTAACTTAGTGAGGGGGGGGGGGGGGGGAATTAGTTTTAAAAATGGGGGGGGGGTGAATTAGTTATTAAAAAAATTTCTTCGATATTAAAAGAACTTTTTAAGATCATTTTAGAAATTTAAATCATTAATCTAGAAAAATGTAGTTATTTATAGAAAAAGTTTACCACAAATGATTTTTTTAATAACAAAATTATAAATGCAGTAAAATAAAAATGCAAGAGAAATTAAAGGTAATAGAAGAACACCAAATTTTATTGTAGTTTGGTCCAATTAGAACTACATTCACTCCCTAGAGACTCCTTCTCCAAGTATTTCACTAAATAAAAGTGACTCTCCTTTTGTCCCCACAGTAAGGTGGAGAAGCCCTTATAAACTCTCTTCCACCAACTCGGCACGGTAGAGAACCACCGCCTTTTACACTCTTCAAGTGATGGCAGTATACTGTCACATCCTTTTTCACCCTCCTAGTGAATGCAGGGAATTATTGCCTTTTACACTCTCCAAGTGATGGGAATATATAGTCACATCCTTTTTTACCCTCCTAGTGAAGAAAGAGAACCTTGATTTAATCTTGAAGATCTTCTTTCAAGTGCCACCAAATAAGTTAAGTAGAAATTTGAAGAAGATAAAGAGATCCTCACTTTGGGAAATCTTGTGAATCCCTCACAATTCCTCTTCACTAAATATCTCACTCTTCACTTACAAAATCACTCCAAAACACACTGCAAAAGGTCCCTCTCAAGAGAAATGTGAATCAAAGGATTTATAAGATAGTTTTTAGCACTCTTTATATAGAAATCATGTGAAAAACTATCCATAACTTGAAATTTCTAAGAGAACCAACATACGATCATATTGTATGATCTTGGATCATTCGGTATAAACACTTAAAAAAATTAGAGCTTTGTTCAGTATGATCTAGTATGAAATTTATTTTGTACACTATTAGTCACCTGTACATATTCACATCGTACTGCATAAATAGTTAAAAAATGAATGTGTTTGTTTTGTATGATCCGGTAAGAACATAATTTTGTACCATGTTAGTTATTTGTAAAAGTTCACATCGTATTGTATGAACAGTTAAAAAATAAATGTGTTTATTTGGTACAATCTAGTATGAATATAATTTTGTACTCTATCAGTCATCTGTATGAGTTCACATCACACTATATAAACATTTCAAAAATTAATGTGTTCATTTGGTATGATCAAGTACAAACATAATTTCATACTCTATTAATCTTCTGTATGAGTTTACATCATATTGTACAAATAGTTCAAAAATTAATGTCTTCATTTGGTACAATCAAGCACGAACATAATTTCATATTCTATCAGTCAAGTACAAGAATTCACATCATAAAGTATGAACAGTTCAAAAATTTAATCCATGATTGGATTAACTACAAATGGTTTCTATCATTATCCATCCCTTACAAACTGACCAAGCTACATCTTCGGTGTCGAGGCCATTTGTTGGTAGGGTGTTGGTTTAATTGGATGTTTCTAAAAAACATCCTAGTAAAGTATGGATTGGGTCTGAAGTCAAGGGTTTGAGAATTTTCCTATATTTTGTTCTTTTTGTACAATGTACGGGCATGCTATGTATGATTGTTTCTGGAAACACCCTCACCTTTGTACAACTAAGAATTCTTTGAAACAAATGAATGCTATGGTGGATTAGGAAGTCTCTAATACTATTCCAACTCCTTTGGTGGGTAATACCTCTAATTCCTCACAACCTATTGAGGACCCGTTGGTCATTATTGATAAGGAACCTCTTCCAGGTGTACCAATGCTTTCACTTTGACTCATGATCAGGGAGTTAGTATTAACACTTTAAATATTCCTACTATTGATTGTGAACAAAATGTGGCCCATAAATCGCTTACTATTGAAGCTCAAAAGGATGTTAATGATGGAACTTCTCTCTCTTGCATTACTAATCAAAATGTGTCAGATTCCAATGATATTATGCTTTCTCATAATCCTTATAATCCTTTAAATGAATAGGACTGTGTGATGGGAACTAATGTTGATACTCAATTGCCCTCTAAAGAAGGTGACAGAAATGACATGCCCTTAGAGGAAGGTGAATTTATTTCTATGGGTCATTTTTCTTCACTGTCTAAATGCATTAAAGATCCTATTCTGAGGGCTATTAATAATTTGGAGGATGATGGTATGTTTATGGAGGATGAATGTCCTACTGCCCTACTAGATTAACATAATAATAGTAAGGCTCCTTCAACTTCTAATTATAATAGTGATGCTTTTATTGATACTGAGGATATACATATTACTGCAAAATGTTTTCCCAGGGATGATAATGATACTAGTATTACTAAAGTTCATAGTAAAAGAGGGAGGAAGCCAAAGCATATTTCTTGTAACCTCTTAGAAACACTTGCTCGAATGCTTCTCGAGTACCTCAAGGAAATTATGAGATAGATTCTCATTTGTTGAATAAGATGTCTGGGGAAACTACTTTTTGTGGGGAAAGTATGGAATCATAGCAAGGAATGTCTCACTGGGTGGCCCATATTATGGACATGTAGTAGTTATATAACAAATATATTTCCTGTTCAATGAACAATTAGTTTGGATGTTTAATAAAAGCCTATTTATGGAGAACCCTAACCATTACTATTTTATACTAGCCCATATTGTTACAAATCTTAGCACAAATACAATGATTTTGATCATAACAAATATTTTTATTTCTTTACTAGTACTATTCTTACATATCTAGTTTATTTTCATTGCTCACAACTTTTTAGGTCCACAAGTTCACTTGAAACACAAACAAACTCAATATCACATAGAAAATGATTGAGTATGTCCGTAATATAAAATTAAATATATTTTTTTACCTTTCTTGAGTCAAGTCATGTACCTGGTGAACCACACTTAGGAGGAATAATGTGGTGAGTTAGAGAATTTTCTATTTTTTACCTAATCATACACGATGATTTCAAATTTTACTAGATGATTAGTTAAAAATAGAAACTTTAATTAGGGCATCCCAGTTAATTATGTGTGCTTAAACTAATTATACTATACAATCCATATTGTATATGACGATTAGTTAAAATTGTGAAAATAGCAGCTGTTGCGGATCAATGGTTTATAATTTTGATGATAGCAAACATTTTTATTTCCCTACGACTGACTTATGTACTAACATTTCAGGTTCACATGATTGGACTGCAATTTGGAATTAGCTCAAGATTGGGTAGACTAGGTCTGAGTCAGTTTGTACATATTTTCCTTTCTTGAGGCTATTGTATTTGTTGTGGCTCCTGATGCTTTGTAATGTATAAGAGTTTCTGGCTGTTCCCTAGAGTTTACTATTTTTGGTAACATCATCCTGGATGATATTTATATCGGCCGTGATGATCTATTCAAAAGAAGAAACCCTAATTAGGGGATCCTCATTAAAGCAGCCGTCATTATGCAAAACACATCGTCCTAGACAATTTTGTATCGGCCAGGATGATAGGCTAAATTCAGAAAGTTTCTACCGCTAGATCTATTTAGGAATTACTTATTTTTGGACATCATCCTGGTGGATCACCCTGGACGATATTTTATAGTCCAGGGTGATCCATGACAATTTTTCCTAAATAAATCTGGTAATTAAAGAAAATAATTAATGATGATTTTCGTCCAGGCTGATCGCAAGATCGTCCGGGATGATTAGACAATGGCCAGCTTCATTTCAGGGGATATTCAGGATGATTTTCCACATATTTGAACTAATTGGTCAGTATGATATGTCTATCGTCCTAGATGATAAAGTCGGTAACTTGCATTAATGAGCTCATTTTTAGCTCTTCTATTTAAGCTATGACAGGCACTTTGTATGTGTCTTTGGTAGCCATTGTAGCTTCATTCTTGTGGGGGAAACTTTCCACATATTTGAACTAATTGGTCAGTATGATATGTCTATCGTCCTAGATGATAAAGTCGGTAACTTGCATTAATGAGCTCATTTTTAGCTCTTCTATTTAAGCTATGACAGGCACTTTGTATGTGTCTTTGGTAGCCATTGTAGCTTCATTCTTGTGGGGGAAACTTGAAGAGAAAGCTTGAAAGGGAGGGAGGAACGGGTGAAGTCTAAGAGAGGGAGAAGATCCTATGAGGGCGGACTCAAGGGAGTGTGGAGGGGGATTCCACACGGTTGCTCTGGCAGGCTTGCATCTTAATACCGTCGGATTCAATGCTTTTATCGAGGGAAGTTCACCAAAGAAAAAGATCTCTTTGGTGTCGAAGGACCTGGCGACTCCACCGCACTAGGGAAGGTGGAAGTGATTTTGTAAGTGCTTCTCCGCCTAGCTGTGAGGGCTAAAGGAGAGACACTTAGTTTAGTGCAATACTTGGAGGGTGCCTCCAAGGAGTGGACGTAGGTCAAGGTCTGACCGAACCACTATAAATTTGGTGTGTTCTTTTTTGATTATTGCTTCCACATTATTTTCTTCCGCACTTTAATTTCTGTGGTGACTTTGGTTTGAGTTTTATCTTTAGTTTTAATGTTATCCAATTCACCTCTCTCTTTGTTAGTCTTGGGCCAGTTCATAAGGGCTTAACATCCCTAACGAACTTTTAAGTGGTATCAGAGCACTTTATAGTGTCATCTGAGCACTCTCAAGTCGTATCAGAGCCATTTTTTTTTAATTTTTATCCATGGCTATTCATATTGTTGCGGAAGGTTATTCAATCACCAGACCTCCTTTATTTGAAAATATGTCATTTGATTTTTGTGCGCAATAAAGTCAAATTGAAAAATATACACAAAAGTGTATCAAAAATCAAAAGATGCGTAGTACGCCAACCAATTGTCAAGAGGCATAAAATGAGCTCACAAAGTTTAATGCTTACCATTCTTGTACTTCTTAAAAGCTTAAGAAAATCTTTGATACTTTTGATACTTGATTTTGAAAAACATGATTCTTGATTCAACAATTCATGCATTAATCTTCTATTAGATATATTTGATGAAAGGAGTTTTGAAAAATTAGTGTTTTTTTTTTCTAATTTATTCCTTGATTGAGATATTGAATTAAAAAGTTTTTGAGCCTTTTTAAAGAACTTGAATTTGGATTATCAAATTTTGAATTTCTAACCTTTTATGGGCTATGCGTTGTTAAATCCAATTCTACTAAGTTTTTGATTAAAACCAAGAGGTAACTTTTTCATTTTAAGAATATTTGTTTTTCACTAGATCAGGAAATGTTTTTGTCTTTTTGTCGTGTTGTTTGTGCCTCCTCTCTTTTTGATAATGTCAAAGGGGGAGAACGTAATGTTGAATTTATATCCTATTTTTTTTTTCATTTCAAAAAAATTAAAAATAACAAAAATATTTTTTATCTCCCCTATTTTATTAAAAGAGTTTATTCTAGTGAGGGGGAGATTAGGAGAAATTGTTTTTTCAAAAATTCAAATTGAATTGTTTGCCATCATAAAAAAGGGGGAGATTGTTGCGGATCAATGGTTTATGATTTTGATGATAGCAAACATTTATATTTCTCTACGACTGCCTTATGTACTGACATTTCAGGTTCACACAATCGGACTGCATTTTGGAATCAGCTCAAGATTAGGTAGACTAGGTCTGAGTCAGTTTGTACACTTTTTCCTTTCTTGAGTCTATTATATTTTTTGTGGCTCCTGATGCTTTGTAACGTGTAAGAGTTTCTGACTGTTCTCTAGAGTTTACTGTTTTGGGTAACATTGTCCTGGACGATATTTATATCGGCCGGGATGATCTGTTCAAAAGCAAAAACCCTAATTAGAGGATCCTCATTAAAGCAGCTGTCATTATGCAAAACACATAATCCTGGATGATTTTGTATCAGTCAGGACGATAGGCAAAAGTCAGAAAGTTTCTGTCACCAGATCTATTTAGGAATTACTTATTTTTGGACATCGGCCTGGTGGATTGGCCTGAACTATAAAATAACGGCCAGGATGATCCTGGAAAATTTTTCCTAAATAAATCTGGTAATTAAGGAAATCAATTAATGGTGATTTTCATCTGGGCCGATCGCAAGATCGTCCAGGATGATTAGACATCGGCCAGCTTCATTTCAGGGCGATATTCAGGACGATTGTCCTCATATTTGAACTAATTGGCCAGGACGATATGTCTATTATTCTGGATGATAAAGTCGGCAACTTGTATTAATGAGCTCATTTTTAGCTCTTCTATTTAAGCTATGATAAGGCACTTTATAAGTGTCTTTGGCAGCCATTAGCAAACTTGTACTAGAGAGGGTTGTGAGATTATATGCAGATCATAAACTATCATCCCATGTTGTATTGGACGATCAATATAGTAAGTTGAATAAATTATTATGGACAATTGTAGAATCTTACAGGACAATTTGTACAAATACTTGTACTAATTGTACAGGGCAAAGCTGATTGTCCTAGCTGAAAGGGCTATTTTGTATGAATCATCCTGAATAATATATAGATTGTATTGTATGATCTTTAATGATAAGTTAAAAATTAGGGCTATTTTGATGCTCTCTATTAAAGCTCTCTCAATTATTACTTGATAAAATCTTTTACTATTGAGGAGATATGAGAGAGAGCTTAGAGAAGAAAGAGGAAGAGCTTGAGAGATAGAAAGATCCTTGTGAGGGGAAGTTTTTAAGGATTCACAAAGGTTTCTCCAAGTAAGGTATTTATCATCTTCTTCAAGTTGCTTCTCTAGTTCCTTAGTGGCTATGGGGTTTATCTTTATTAATATAATATCTAGGTTCTCTGGCTTAACTTGGTAGGTGAAAAAGGATTCAAAGGTTTTTTGCCTACTACAGGAGGGAGTAAAAGGCTTCCCAGGTTCTCTCCCTTCACTTGGTGGGAGAAAAAAGATTTCCAGGTTCTCTGACTACTTTAGGAGGGAATAAAAGGATTTAAGATACTATTCCTCATCAGGTTTTTTTTTTTTTTTTTGAGAAATGCTAAGTAGCAATAATATAAAAAAAGCACCAAATAGCCTAGATACAAGCTAATGAGGGACCAACCATCTTTCACTTTCTTCCTTTACAATTTTGACAAAGGAAGAAGAAAGGTTGTTCATAAGAAATAAATTCCAATCAAAATCTAAAGATAAAGTTAAGTTAGCATAATAATCTGCTAACTTATTACAATTGCGTCTAACACAATTAAAGATAACATTATTGAACTTACTAAAAGATAAAAGATCTTCGTCTTCTATGTTCTCACTAATATTCTTCGGTTTGCTGTACAATTGATGAAGAAATTGGAGAACACTCTTATTATCTCCTTCCACAATGATGCCTTTAACATCTTGTCTCCATATTGGACAACTTTTTTCCAATGCTTTGAATGCTAATAGTTCCAATTTTGCACTATCCCAATGTATTTTCTTTCTTCCAAAAGCAAAGATAAATCTACCTTTATCATCTCTTACTACTCCACCAACACCATCCATATAATTCTCTTTAAGAGCTGCATCAAGGTTAATTTTTAACCACTCAGGTGGAGGAGGATGCCAATAATCCAAGAGCAGTCCTTTGGACCGATAAGCATCCCAATGATCTGAGCGATAAATTCCTTGCTTTGATGAGTTTAAGTAGTTTAAAACCGAAACAACCATCATAACAATACTATTTTCGGTTTTACCATGTTTAACTTTGCATCTATTATTCCAAACCATCCATAATAGTATTGCATATAATCTCGGTGTCATTATATCCTTCTCAGTTAATCTACTCATTTCAATTAGAAAATGTGTCCAATTATAGAATTCTGGAACTATGAATCCCCATCCACTTAATACTTTAGAAACTTTCACAAGTTTTAAACAAGTAGCAGTGACATGTTCCTGGTTTTCAGTCACACCACATCCTATAGGACAAAGATGATTACCTAAAATTTTTCTTCTAAAAAGGAACTCTTCAGTAGGATTAGCATCCCTGCACAACCTCCATAGAAAAAGCTCCACCCGAGCATTTATCTTGAGCTTATGAATTAAAGTATTTAAATCTTCTGTCACATTAAATTTCAGGCTATTTTCAATAAGCAATGCTGATAAAGACTTACCAGAAAGCTACCGTTTTAACTCCATTTGATCATGAGTAGCATTATTACATATCTGTACTCTAGTAATAATCCTTATCAGCTCTTTCCCGAAGCAGAATTCAAGTTTCCTTAAATTCCAAACTTCCATTCTCTATGAAGTAATCAAGAGTTGTATTTTCATCTTCATCTTCACCGCACCTTACAAAAGTTTTCCAATATAGTAGATCTTTATCCAGAATCCAAACGTCATTTAAGACATTAATGTTTGAGCCATCTGTTATTTTCCATATAACAAACTTTTTTAGCACTTTCCATCCACTGGTAACAATTTTCCATGTGTTTGAGCCACCTTTAAAATCATCATTATTCCACCATTTTTCACCATATTTAGCTATCAGATTTCTATTTAGCAATGTATTTGGTTTCTCAATTAGACTCCATGCAAAGTTTGCTCTAAGTGGACCAATTCTTGTAATTGTTGATTGAAGACCCCATCCGCCTTTTTTCTTAGGTGTACAAAGCAAATCCCTGGCTACATAATGCAACCCGTGGATCTTATCCATTTTATTCCATATGAATTCTCTGTAGCATTTCTCTAACTCATATAAAGTTTTCATTGGGACAAGGCAGTGAGAAATAAGGAAAACAGGTAAAGAGAGCAGGACTGTTTTTATCAAACACAGTTTTCCAGCTAATGATATAAATCTATTCCCCCATTCATTTATCTTCTTAATAGATTTATCCAATAGCATTTGGAAATCCACCTTTTTAGTCTTCTTAAAGCCATTTTGATTCCAAGGTAATCAATTTCTTTCACCACTTTAAAAGCAAACAACCTTGATATTCTTTTCTTCTGTCTCCTTAAAACAGAATTGCCAAAGATCAATGATGATTTTTGTTGATTAACGCTCTGTCTAGTCCATAGGCAGTAATCATCCAAAATTCTTCTCATCTTCTTCAAATTTTTTTGTTTTTTATCGAAAAACAACAACACATCATCTGCATACATAAGATGTGTATTCCTTGGAGATTTAGAGCAGATTTTGATTCCCAAATTAATTCCTTTGCTGTAAAAAACATTTGATAAAAGCTCAAAGCATATAATAAACAAAAAAGGAGAGAGTGGGCATCCTTGTCAAAATCCACATTTTCCTTCAATCTAATTTGATCTTGTCCCATTGATCAAAATTGAGAATTTGGGTGTGAAAATGCAGTCCAAAATAAGTCCAAGAAATCTATTGGGGAATCCGAATTCCATCATCATCTTCTTTAAAGTAGCCCAACACATGTTATCGTTTGCTTGCTCCATGTCCAACTTGATGGCTAAAAATCCATTGCTGTCCTTTGAATGTCTCAATTTATTGAAAATTTCTTGAGCTAATAAGAAATGATCAGAAATAGATCTTCCCTTCACAAAGGCTACTTGTTCTCCAGAAATGATTTTTGGAATAACTAATAACATTCTATTGAGAATAACCTTGGCCACAATTTTATAAATTGAATTACATAAACTTATTGGCCTAAAGTTGGAAGGAGTTAAAGGATTAGAGGACTTTGGTATAAGTACAACCAAAGTGTCTTTCCACTCTTTACTCATACTCCCTATAAGGAAGAAGAGACTTACTGCTTTATAAACATCTTCACAGATGATATCCCAAAAGCTTTTGAAGAAGGAATGTGACAATGCATCACATCCCAGAGCTTTGTTGTTCCTTAACCTCATAACAGCCACCTTGACTTCTTTAATTGAAAGCTCATTTCGCAAAAGATTCTTCTCATCCCCATCTAAGACCTTCCATGGTTTTGACCAGTTTTCTAAGCTGTATACTCTATCGTTCCATTTCTTTTTGGAAAAATTTGAAAAAAATATCTTCCACTTCTTTTGGATCTTCGGTAAGCAAGCCATCTTCCTTCTTTACTTGAAAATTCCAATTAGCATTTCTCCTAGCATTGGCAAAGGCATGAAAGAGTTTTGTGTTTGAATCCCCTTCAGTCATCCACTTTACTTTTGCTCTTTGCTTCCACCAAGTGTTTAAGCAATTGAGAATAAAATTCAATTCTTTTACATTACTTCTAAGCTGCTATAATTTTCCTTCATCCAACCATCCATTTCTAGCTTCTTCATCTTGTAGTAGTAAAATTTCAGCTTTCAACCTTTCTTTTTCACTAGAAAAATCTTTCAATTTATTCTTACTCCAATAGAATAAATCGTTTAAGGTTCTTTTGCATTTTTTGTTAAGAATTTCCATGTAATCTCCTACATAATTTCTCTTCCACCCTTTGGAAACAATGTGTGTTGTAGTTTTAAAAGATAACCAAACTTCTTCAAACCTGATGTACCTTTTCATCTTAACGAAAACTTTAAAAATTTTCAGCACAATAGGGCAGTGGTCTGAAGCCACTCTGGCTAAATGTCTAACCACCGCTATTTGGATGTTTTGAAGAGCCAATGAGTTCAACAAACGCCTATCCAAACATTCCAGAATTCTTCCACTTTCCTCTTTATTATTGCACCAAGTAAATTTCGGTCCAACCACTCCAAATTCATGATAATCATTATCATTCATGAATTTGAGCATTTCTAAAGGACCTTGAGAAAAGACAAACTTCCTTCCTCCTTTTTTTCCCTTTCAGACAAAATGCAGTTGAAATCTCCACCAATCACAGTTGGAATCTTCCTGTGTGATTGCTCATGAATATAATCCCATACCAATTTCCTCTTCTGCACCTCCTTGCTCCCATAAACAGTTGCTATCATCCATATTCCTTTGTTAAGAACATTTAGCTCTCTAATTACGCATTGATCAGAAATTTTGATGACTAAGAAAGAAGCTATATCAGTTCTCCATAAAGTCATAATGCCACCAGATAATCCTTCCGAGGGAAGAATAAAAAAATCCCAATTATGACCCGTGATCCTTTCAAATTTAGCTTTATCAAAAGAGTTGATTTTTGTTTCTACCAACCCCACAAAGAAAATTTGTAATCCTTTATAAATTCCTTCATGTATAGAGAGGCTTCCTTCTTCTTTGCCCCTCTACAATTACAAAAGGCAATTGATTCCATTAAGATCTTCTTGGGGAGTAACCCCCATTTTTCCTCTTACTAACTCCATCTCCCAATCTTCCACGAGCTTTAGATTTGATGGGTCCTAAAGATCTGAGTTCTTTGGACAATTTACACTTTGGCAACTCGTTAGAACAAATGTCATTTGCACAAGTATTCACCATTTCATTTTGAGCATTTAGAATTTTTCCAGTTTTTCCAGCTACTTCCATCTTACCTTTTTCCTGTCAACCAATGTGTTCTCCTCAATAGGTTTTTCAAAACCATTTTCAATAAGATTTTGAAGCACCGATAACTTATTATTCACATTATGCATGAGAGGAACTTCCACCAAAGATTTTCTTCATGCTGCCATAACAGCCGAGCTGCTGTCAATTAGCTCAAGTTCCTGATGTTCTAGTTCTTGTGTATTTAATCCTTCCTGTAGATTTGAGTCATTATCATGATAGGGAATACTTGAGTTCGCAGGTAATCCCTTAGGACTTACCTGAGTTCGCAAGCAACCCTTCCCCTTTATGTTGTTTGAGACAACCTGATACAGATCTATATCAGATCTGATAAGATTTCTGTTGGACAGCAAATTCTGCTCCATAACAGCATTGTTATGTTCCAATTATTCCACTTTCTCTCCTTCCAAATTGATATCCCCCTCTTCTAAATGTTCTGGTCCATTATCTAACACTTTTGGGAACTCCTGAATAGCAGGTTTACTGTTGCCTTCAATCCTTTCATTTCGATCTTCATTTACAACTACCATTGGTGCTACAGATTTTTTAACAAATCTTACAGTGGTAGATTTAACAGGCTTGTTGCTTTGTTTAGAATTCTTCCCTCTTTTATTATTGACCAATATCCATGGCCCATAAGAAGGTTCTAAATGACCTTCTTTATTTCCATCCACACCATTTCCACCATTTCTATTATCATAAACATTCATGTTCTTATGAATCTTTTCATTGAGAACACAATTTTTTTCCACATGCCCAATCTTTCCACAAACAAAGCAAAAGTTTGAAACCTTTTCATACTCAACATTTTGGAAGAATCTACCAGCCATGCTATCCACCCATACACCTAATGGTAGAGGTTGATCAAGTCTAACTCTTACACAAACTCTAGCAAATTCTCTTCTTCCCCATTGAAACAAATTTCCATCCAACATAATTGGTTTTCAAATTCTTGAAGCTATGCAAGCTATATTCTTCTCATCCCAACATTGCAAAGGTAGTTGGGGCATTCTAATCCAAATTGGAGAATAAAGTCCCTTAGAAGAAGTAGTAAATTCTGGTGTCCATTTCTCCATACCAACTATGTGTCTGTTAACAAACTAGGGACCTCCTGAGAGAGTTGCTTCTACCATCTCTACCGATGAGAATGAGCATAAGAACCATCCTCTTCCCAATGTAGTAAAGTGAAATTGTCCAAAATTCCTTCATTGCTTCCTTAATTCCCAAGCCACCATATGGGAAGGTAAATCTTTCCAAATACATTAATTACCAATGATTTGGACAATCTTTTTGAGTTCATCTCCTCCATTTCTCCAATAAGCCTTACTACTTTTCCATCTTCAGATAAAACAACCTCATTATCATTAAAATCCAGTTTTATATATGGTTTGTTACTCCAAGGATTTACTTGTGTTGTGCATGTTGCGGATCTATGGTTTATGATTTTGATGATAGTAAACATTCCTTATTTCCCTACGATTGCCTTATGTGCTAACATTTCAGGTTCACAATATCGGACTACAATTTGGAACCAGCTCAAGATTGGGTAAACTAGGTCTGAGTCAGTTTGTAATCTTTTTCTTTTCTTGAGTTTATTGTATTGTTGTGGGACCTATTGATTTGTAACTTGGAAGATTTCCAGCAATTCCCTAAAAGATTTTTATTTTTGGTAATATTGACCGGGACGATATGTCCAAAATCAGAAACCTGAATTAGGGCTGCCTCATTAAGGCAGCCGTCATAAACACATCAGCCTGGACGATATTCTCAATTCAGAAAGAATCAGCCACCATAATCAGTTTAGGTATTCTTTATTTTAGGAAATCGGCCAGGACGGTATTTATATCATCCAGGACGATCTAACTCAATCATACCTAAATTGATTTGATATTATTTGGAAAACATTAATGGTTGATTGATACAATCACATCGTCCGGGATGATCTTATTATCGGCCAGGACGATGGACTTGACGATTGACTTCGGCCAGCACCAAATCAGGGCGATGATCAGGACGATTAAAATCAATTTTAAACTAATCGGACGGGACAATCGTGAGATCGGCCAGGATGATATAACCAATTTTCTTCTGATCGTCCTAGGCCGTTGAGCTGAATTTGAACTAATCGGCCAGGACGATAAGCCTATCGTCTTGGATGATAATGTCGACAACTTGCATTAATGAGCTCATTCTGAGAGCTTCTATTTAAGCTATGGCATGGAAACTTTTGTAAGTGTCTTTGGCAGCCATTAGAGCTTCGTTCTTGTGGGGGAGACTTGAAGAGAGAGCTTGAAAGGGAGAGAGGAAAGGGTGGAGTTTGAGAGAGAGAAGAACCTGTGAGGGGGAGGAACTCAAGGGAGTGTGGAGGGGATTCCACACGGTTGCTCCGGCGAACTCGTGCCTTAGTACCATCAGATTCAAGGCTTGTCTCGAGGTAAGTTCACCAAAGAATAAGATCTCCTTGTTGTCAAAGGACCCGGCGACTCCGCCGCATCGGGGAAGGTGGAAGTGATTTTGTAAGGGCTTCTCCACCTAGCTGTGGGAGTGTTGACCTCATTTTTATATGAGGTCACTAAGGCCCTTCCAAACTTCAGATCAATTCTAGACCTTAGGGCCTATTCTAGACCTTAAGATCCTTTCCTAGAGCCAGATCATAGGATCTATTCTAGACCTTAGGATCTATTCTAGACCTTAGGATCTATTCTAAACCTTAGGATCCTTTCCTAGAACCAGACCTTAGGGCCTGCTCTAGAGCCTAAGATTCCCTTAGATCCTAGATCTTAGAACACTTCTAGATCTTAGGACCATTCTAGACTCAAATCAATCTCCACCCTTAATCAACTTCAACTTCAAATCAATCCCCACCTTTGATCAACTTCAACCTCAAATCAATTCCTACCTTTGATCAACTACAACTTCAATTTAATTCCTACCCTTGA